>NC_074683.1:17572115-17854615 GCF_029448725.1 Salvelinus fontinalis | reverse complement strand
TTGGGGTGTATAAATGATGAATGACCTTGCAGTGGTGAGGATGCACGCATGCATCCAACTCTGTTACTTAAACTCTCACACAAGGCCTAGAGGGGGTGTACGGAGAAGAGAAGGTGTCCTGCTCTTTTCAATGTATACTGAACCAGAAATATCAACGCAACATGTCAAGTGTTGGTCTCATGTTTTATGAGCTGCAATAAAAAGATCCCAGAAGTTTTGCATATGCACACATTTTGTGCACAAATTTGTTTACACCCCTGTTAGTGAGCGTTTCTCCTTTGCCAAGATAATCCATCCACCTGACAGGTGTGGCATATCGAGAACAGCATGATCATTACACAGGTGCACCTTATGCTGGGGACAATAAAAGGCCACTCTAAAATGTGTAGTTTTGTCACATCACAGTGCCACAGATGTTTCAAGTTTTGAGGGAATGTGGCAATTGGCTAGCTAACTGCAGGAATGTCCACGAGAGCTGTTGCCAGATAATTTAATGTTAATTTCTCTACCATAAGCCGCCTCCAATGTCATTGTAGAGAATTTGGCAGTCCATCCAACCGGCCTCACAACTGAGACCAGCCACCCAGACGGCTGATGAAGCTGAGGAGTATTTTGGTCTGTAATAAAGCACTTTTGTGGGGAAAAACGTATTCTGATCGGCTGTGCCTGGCTCCCCATTGGGTGGGCCTATGCCCTCCCAGGCCCACCCATGGCTGCTCCCCTGCCCAGTCATGTAAAATCCATAGATTAGGGCAAAATTTTCAAAAATCTATTTACTGATTTCCTTATATGATTTATAACCCAATAAAATTGTTAAAGTGTTTGCATGTTACATCTATATTTTTGTTCAGTATAAATAAAGGATGCTACAAGGTTAGAGGGCCTTCTATTAGGGTAACATATTATGTTTAAAGCCGTGACAGTTTGACATATTTACGAGCTCATACAATTGGCCCTTACGAGGCTCAGTAATGTCATGATAGTCTTTGTGGGCTATGTGGCTGTGAGCTATAATTTTAAGCTTAACTCAAAACTGATCAAAGCCATTTGAAATCGAATCAATTTATTACTAAGAGATAACACCGGAACTGATCATCCAGCTTTGTTGATAAGCATTCGAGAGTATTCCCTTTTCTTTTACACTGTAAACTTCCCAGTGCATTTATTGATTGATTGATTGATGAATTTTATTTGCTGGTTAAAAATGTATTTAATTCCCATTGTTGCCGTTGCACATAAATTAAATAACGTTCACACACCTATTATGCTGATGTAGCATTGTTAGCGTTAGCATTTGTGTTATTCGCCAGCGTTTACTCACTCCATTCCTGCTTATATGTTATATTTGAGTAAAAGTATGTTTTGTTCTCCTTTAATTCCTGCAGTTTCTTTCTCTCTCGTAGACCAGCCATTTTCATCCACTCTGTTTTCATGAATCTGTTTTTCCTTGAGAGCCACTCTGCTCTCTCTCCTTCATCATATTAGTATAATACATTATCTCCCGCAGTGCTTTTAAAGTAAGAGAGAAGAGCCAAGGTAGGTAGACAGATCACAGAAGTGGTTCGGACAAGACCAGAACGTGGACTGGACTCTCCATTCTTCTGCCTGCTCCTTACCAACCCTACTCACTTATGATTACTCTGATGACTCCGTGTATAGTGTGTAGTGGCCCGGAACAGGTTTTAACTCAGACCAGACCTGGGTTCAGCTATCTGCATGGCTTCATTGTGAGTTTTGAATATGCAGTGGTTGTTTAGAACCGTGGAGAGGATAGATGTTGTTGCCCTTTGGCCCTGGACCTCATCTGATCTCACTTACAGTAGTGTGTAGAGTGGACAGGTACAGCCCGTGAGAAGAAAAACATGTTTTCACCTCACATGTCACATGTTAAAAACTTTCACATGTGAAAATCAGATATGCTTGTTTCACATGTTAAACATTTTCTCATGTGAAAACATCCCGTTCACATATGCATTTTCCAATGTAAATTTAAAAAAACATGTACAAATCACATTTGCAGTTTCACATGTAAGAAAACTACACATGTGAAAATATCACTTTCTCATGTGGATTTGCAAGTTGTGGTGGTGTATTAGTGTTATTATCTTCACATGTGAAAATGGTGCTGTTAACATGTTGTATTAGCACCGTTTCCACATACGGAATTGCAAATTCTGTTATGTAATTTGGTAAAAGGTAACTTTTGGTATTTTATGAGGATCCCATTAGATGCTGCAAAAGCAGCAGCTATTCTTCCTGGGGTCCACACAAAACATGAACATGACATAATACAGAACATTAATAGACAAGAACAGCTCAAGGACAGAACTACATCAATTAACAAATACATTTTTTTTAAAGGCTCTAAAAGCCTACATATCAATACCAATACCCAACTATCTAGGCCAAATAGGGGAGCGGCGTTGTGCCGTGAGGTGTTGTATTATCTGTTTTTTGAAACCAGGTTTGCTGTTCATTTGAGCAATATGAGATCGAACGACTCTGGGTAATACTGTACGCTTTCTTGAATTTCTTCTGGATTTGGGGACTGTGAAAGACACCTGGTGGCATATCTGCTGGGGTAACTGTGTGTGTCAGAGCTGTGTGTACGTTGACTAGGCGAACATTTTGGGGTTTTCAACACATTAATGTTTCTTATAAAAAGAAGAAGTGATGCAGTCTCTCCTCAACTCTTAGCCAAGAGAGACTGGCATGTATAGTATTGATATCAGCCTTCTGATTACAATGAAGATCAAGTTGTGCCGCTCTGTTCTGGGCCAGCTGCAGCTTAACTAGGTCTGTCCTTGCAGCACTCGATCACAGGATTGGAAAATAATCAAGATAAGACTAAACTAGAGCCTGCAGGACTTACTTTTTGGAATGTGGTGTCAAAAAAAGCAGAGCATCTCTTTATTACGGCTAGACCTCTCCCCATCTTTACAACCATTGAATCTATATGTTTTCACCATGACAGTTTACAATCTAAGGTAACGCCAAGTAATTTAGTCCCCTCCACTTGTTCAACAGCCACACCATTCATTACCAGATTAAGCTGAGGTCTAGAACTTAGGGAATGATTTGTACCAAATACAATGCTCTTAGTTTAAGAGATGTTCAGGACCAGTTTATTACTGGCCACCAATTCCAAACCAGACTGCAACTCTTCTTGACACTAGGGGGGCGCCATTTCAACTTTGTAAAAATGTGTTCCCAAATTAAACTGCCTCGTACTCAATTCTTGCTCGAACAATATGCATATTATTATTACTATTGGATAGAAAACACTCTCTAGTTTCTAAAACCGTTTGAAATATTTCTCTGAGTGAAACAGAACTCATTCTGCAGCACATTTCCTGTCAGGGAGTGAGATTTCAGAGATCAAGGTCCCTGTTCTGAGGTCAGTTTATAAGTCCCCATGTAAGCCATCGGGCTACATGCACTGCATACGCCTTCCTCTAATAGTCAGTAAGCGGGGAGAATTTGAATGGAGTGGATTGCGCAATCTGGAACGGAAGTACCGTTCTTTTCAACGGGGCGCCTGGCGCATCAGGGACATCACAATGGCCTCCTGCAAAGCTTTCGTTTTAGCAGTTCTGTATCTCCGGTCATGTTTTTATTCGTTATAGTTGTTAAAGACATCATAAGGTAGTTAATTTAACCTTTTGCCACTATAGGGGGTGCTGTTTCGCATTGGCATAATTTGCTCTACAGATTAAACTGCCTAGTACTCAATTCTTGCTCGTACAATATGCATATTATTATTATTATTGGATAGAAAACACTCTCTAGTTTCTATAGCCGTTGGAATTTTGTCTCTGAGTGAAACAAAACTCCTTCTACAGCACTTTTCATGAGAGGGAGTCAGATTTCAGACATCTTGGCCCCTGATCTGGGGTCGGTTTAAAGGTCCCTGTAAATGCTATGGAGAAACAGACACTGCTTACGTCTTCCCCTGGGTGTCAGTACGTGGTGGCGCTTTGAATGGAGTCGATTGCGCAATCAGGGCCTGTATAAAACAGCAAATACCGGAAGTAGCTTCCCTTTTCTGCCTGCGCCTGATGCACGAAGGACGTCGGACTCGCCTCCTTCCAACCTGTTGTTTAGCCAGTAATATTTCTCCGGTCATGTTTTTACTCGTTATAGGTGTTAAAAACATCATAAGGTAGTTAATTTAAACCGTTTTATAGCAATTTATATCCGTTTAGTGCGATTTTGAGGCATTTCTTTCTGAGACACTTTGAACCGCTGGGCACGTTTCCAGTTTATGCCGAACGTTAGTGGGCATTTCCACATGGCAAGAGGACAGCTTTCGACCAAAAGACGATTAGACCCAAGAAAGGATTCATTGCCCAAGATTCTGATGGAAGAACAGCTCATAGTAAGAACAATTTATGATGATAAATCGTGTTTCTGTCGAAAAATGTTAAACACTTATGCCGCCATTTTGTTTGGTATAGCTTCGCTTGGCGCAACCTGTATTGAAAAGTAAGGATAATTTAAAAAATGTAATTCAGCGATTGTATTAAGAATTAAATTGTCTATCAATCGCTGTCCACCCTGTATTTTTTAGTCAAGTTTATGAGTATTTATGTATAAGACTAGATCACTGTCTAATATGGCGCACGACATTTTCTGACCAGCTGGGCTACTTTTGTCATTGTCTAACCATGATTTTGGTGGCTAATATGCACATTTTCGAACAAACTCTATATGTATGTTGTAATATGATGTTACAGGAGTGTCATCTGAAGAATTCTGAGAAGGTTAGTGAAAAAATTAATATATTTTGGCGATGATTATGTTATCGCTCTCTTTTGCTAGAATCAATGCTCTGGTATTGTTTGCACATGTGGTATGCTAATATAACGATTTATTGTGTTTTCGCTGTAAAACACTTAGAACATCTGAAATATTGTCTGAATTCACAAGATCTGTGTCTTTCCATTGCTGTGAGCTGTGTATTTTTAAGACATGTTTTATGATTAGTAATTAGGTAATACACGTTGCTCTGTGTATTTATTCTAGTCGAGTTGTGATGGTGGGTGCAATTGTAAACTATGATTTATACCTGAAATATGAAAAAAATTCTAACAAAACCTATCCTATACCATAAATATGTTATCAGACTGTCATCTGATGAGGTTTTTTCTTGGTTAGTGGCTATCAATATCTTTATTTGGCCGAATTGGTGATAGCTACTGGTGTTGAGAAAAAATGGTGGACAAAGAAAAATGGTGTCTTTTGCTAACGTGGTTAGCTAATAGATTTACGTATTTTGTCTTCCCTGTAAAACATTTAAAAAATCTGAAATGGTGGCTTTATTCACAAGATCTGTATCTTTCATTAGGTATCTTGGACTTGTGATTTAATGATATTTAGAAGCTACAATTTACTTGGACGCTATGCTAGCTATGCTAGTCAGTGGGGGGGGGGGGGGGTGGTGGGGGGTGCTCCCGGATACGGGTTTCTGAGGCAGTAAAAGTTAAACCGACTTATAGCAGTTTATATCAGTTTATTGCGATTTTCCTGGATTTCTTTGTGATGCGCTTTCACGAGTTGGACACCTCTCCAGTGGGTGGCTATCGTTAGCTGCTTTTTCCACATGAGAAGAGGACATCTTTCAACCAAAAGACGATTGTTCTGGAGAAAGGACACCTTGCCCAAGATTCTGATGGAAGCTCGGCAAATAGTAAGCAATCTTTATGTTGTTAATTCGTATTTATGTTGACAAATGTCAAATAATAATTCCGCCATGAATTTCGGTGCGGTCTCGCTTTAGCGCACGCTGTATGCTAAAGTAACGTTAATTTTAAAAATTGAACACAGCGATTGCATTAAGAACTAATTTGTCTTTCATTTGCTGTCCAACTTGTATTTTTTAGTCAAGTTTATGAATAGTTTTCGATTAGAATAGGTGCCTCTCCAAGATGGCGCCGGACAGATTGCTTGAAGTTTTGGCCACTAATCACATTGTATAACCACGATTAGTGCCGCTAAATATGCACATTTTCGAACAAACTCTATATGCATTGTGTAATATGATGTTATAGGACTGTCATCTGAAGAATTCTGAGAAGGTTAGTGAAAAAATTCATATATTTTGGTGGTTTATACGTTATCGCTGTTTTTGGCTTGAATCAATGCTGTTGTGATGTTTGCTATTGTGGTAGGCTAATATAACGCCATATTGTGTTTTCGCTGTAAAACACTTAGAAAATCTGAAATATTGGCTGGATTCACAAGATCTGTGTCTTTCATTTGCTGTACGCTGTGTATTTTTAAGAAATGTTTTATGATGAGTAATTAGGTAATACACGATGGTCTCTGTTATTCTAGTCGCTTTGGTGAGAGTTGTGATGGTGGCTGCAATGGTAAACTATGATTTATACCTGAAATATGCAAATTTTTCTAACAAAACATATGCTATACAATAAATATGTTATCAGACTGTCATCTGATGAAGTTGTTTCTTGGTTAGTGGCTATTTATATCATAATTTGGTCGAATTTGTGATAGCTACTGATGGAGTAAAAAAATGGTGGAGTAAAAAAGTGGTGTCTTTTGCTAACGTGGTTAGCTAATAGATTTACATATTGTGTCTTCCCTGTAAAACATTTTAAAAATCAGAAATGATGGCTGGATTCACAAGATGTGTATCTTTCATTTGGTGTCTTGGACTTATTATATGGTATCCCTGTGGCTTTAGGCTAGGCTATGCTAGTCAGCTTTTTTGATGGGGGGGATCCCGGATCCGGGTTTGTGAGGCGTTAGAGGTTAAGTGACTTCATTAGCTGTGGTTGCTGATGTGTATATGGTTGAATCATCAGCATACATGGACACAAATGCTTTGTTAAATGCCAGTAGCAGGTCATTGGTAAAAATAGGAATGAGTAGAAGGCCTAGAGAGCTGCCCTGCGGTACATCACACTTTACATGTTTGACATTAGAGAAGCTTCCATTAAAGAAAACCCTTTGAGTTCTATTAGATGGATAGTGTCAGGGATCCCTCCCGGTACTGCTGCTCATTCTGTTCACCAGTTCCGGAGGTCTACGTCACCGGCTTTCTAGGCTTCACTGAATGGGATTCATTATCATCAACCCCGGACTGTCTTGTCTGATTACACGCACCTGGTTCCCATTTCTCCTGATTCGTATGTTATATATGCACCCTCTGTTCCCTCTGTCTTTGTCGGTTATTGTTCCCATGTCCGTTGGTGGTGTGAGTACCTATGCATTGGTGCAGCTGTTATGCGGCGTGCTTTATGTACTGTGTATTACGGGTATCGTCCCGTGTCGTTCAACAAGGTTTACCCTCGCTCTTTTGTTTGGATACAGCCCAGTGTTTTTGTATATGTGTTTGTTTTGGGTGTATTAAAAAACCCTATTGTGTATTCCTGCGCCTGTCTCTAAATCCTTTATACCAGCATGAGAGAGAGCTCTGAATCCACAATATGGTAGAGGTTGAAAAGCCATAACACATATGTTTTTTCAACAACAGGTTATGGTCAATAATATCAAAGGCTGCAATGAAATCTAACGGTACAGCTCCCACAATCTTCTTATTATAAATTTGTTTTCAACCAATCATCAGTCATTTGTGTCAGTACACGTTGAGTGCCCTCTATAAGCATGCTGAAAGTCTGTTGTTAATTTGTTTACAGAGAAGTAGCATTGTATTTGGTCAAACACAATTATTTCCAACAGTTTGCAAGGAGCTGGCAGCAAGCTGATAGGTCTGCTGTTAGAACCAGTGAAGGCCACTTTACCACTCTTGGTTAACGGAATTACTTTGGCTTCCCTCCAGGCATGAGGACAAAGACTTTCCTCTAGGCTCAGATTAAAGACATGACAGATAGGAGTGGCTAACCCACCAGAGTATAATAAAATATTCTTTCTTCATATGTTGGTCAGTGACCGTTGGAAAAAGCCCAATGAAAGAACAGAAGCTAGCACTCCGAGTCTCCATATTTATCCTGTTTAACGTGTGAAAATGTGCACTCTGAGTTAATCAGTTAACTGAAGTAAACTTTTTGTAATTGTACTGCACTTTTTTTATCACATTGTCTGAAAACATTTAAAATACACTGAAAACATCCAAAACACATAATCTGTACAGCTAAAAACAACAATCTGATGTCAGATGTGGGACGGCTTACAAACTATTACGGACTACAAAAGGAAGCCCAGCCGCGAGCTGCCCAGTGACATGAGCCTACCAGACGAGCTAAATTACTTCTATGCGTGCTTCGAGACAAGCAACACTGAAGCATGCATGAGAGCACCAGCTGTTCCGCACAACTGTGTGATCATGCTCTCCATAGCTGAGGTGAGTAAGACCTTTAAACAGGTCAACATTCACAAGGTCGCAGGGCCAGACGGATTACCAGGACGTGAACTCAGAGCATGCGCTGACCAACTGGCAAGTGTCTTCACTGACATTTTCAGCCTCTCCCTGACCGAGTCTGTAATACCTACATGTTTAAAGCAGACCACCATAGTACCTGTGCCCAAGAACACCAAAGTAACCTGTAGCACATTTTTATTTAACCTGTATTTAACTAGGCAAGATGTCATTGTCACAATGGTAGGGATTAATTGAGCTGGTCTCGGATCATTTACCAGTCATTGTTTCAACGCAGCCTTGAAATGCTTGGACAGAGTCCAGGAGCCAAGATGATTTTGATGGACTCCATCATTCCTATAGAGTATCTTCTGTTTCCAGAAGGTGTCAAAGTTATCAATAAAAGGGACTCCAGCAGAGCTACAGTAGTCTTTTAGCCAGATGTGTAATGCCAGCAGTCTGCGGAATCTTTCACACCCGCGGCCCAACGATGGTATTGGAACTGAAATAATTGGCCATGTTTTTGGAGTCTTTTAATGGAGTCTTTTAATGCTAAAATAAGTTCTTTAAAATACATTTTCAAATGTTCCGAGCTAGCCCTCCTGATGTCGTTTGACCCCACATGGACTACGACAGTGTCAGCTCCCGGCATCTGTGGTAGAACAGTCGGAAGCAGCCTTGTTATGTCCTGTTCTCGTGCTCCTGGGTAGCACAGGGTTTTTGCCTTGGGGACCGAGATGTTTTTCATCATAGAGCTGCCTATGATGACAGCTGCTGATGTTGATTGGGCCGGTCACTCAGGCAGCCTCACGGTCTGGTGAGGCTGGGAGCTCCGAGGATCTGAACCCGAGGTAGAAGCCACCGGAGAGGGAGAAAGAACCGAGGGCAAAGACGCAGGTACCTCCGGATCCAATCTTGATTGGGAAGCCACCAAGGACGAAGGCGCCGGAACCTCTGGTTCCAGGGCGGCAAAGCTGTTTCTGGTCTGTGTCAGTTCTGGACTCAACATCTCCATGGAGACCCCCGTTGCCAGAGGACGCCTTCTTCGACTTCCACGGTGAGTGACGTACCTCCATGGCCGGTTGGTTGGGGCGAGAACATCTCCGTTCTCCAGGGAAGGAGGAGACCCCTTCGGGGATGGAACCTTGCCTAGCACCGGCCAGTCGGCTGTGGAGAGCCGACATGATGACAAAACCAGACCAGTGGCGTCCGGCTACTGGGGTGGAAGAAAAATAAAAAGTAGGTGGGTGTGGTTTCCCCAGTAGCTTATGTAGGTTTGCTACTTGCTTGCTAAGAGTAGCTACCTCACTCCTGTAGTCCTCCGCAAGCAAGCAGTTGCTACATTGAGTCAGCGCGGTCAGCGCGGCCCACATTGTTCCAGAACAAAGCAAAGTAAACACAGCTCCTGCAGCTAGGCTAGCTGGGCTTTCGCGTCTCCCCCTTTACGGAATCTGGCAGGATCTCGGGGTCATTTTGCAGGGCTCTGGCAGTGCTCCTCCTACTCAAAGGCGGAGGTAGCGGTCCTGCTGCTGGGTTGTTGCCCTCCTACAGCCTCCTCCACGTCTCCTGATGTACTGGCCTGTTTCCTGGTAGCGCCTCCATGCTCTGGACACTACGCTGACAGACACAGCAAACCTTCTTGCCACAGCTCGCATTGATGTGCCATCCTGGATGAGCTGCACTACCTGAGCCACTTGTGTGGGTTGTAGACTCCGTTTCATGCTACCACTAGAGTGAGAGCACCGCCAGCATTCAAAAGTGACCAAAACATCAGCCAGGAAGCATAGGAACTGAGAAGTGGTCTGTGGTCACCACCTGCAGAATCACTCCTTTTTTGGGGGTGTCTTGCTAATTGCCTATAATTTCCACCTTTTGTCTATTCCATTTGCACAACAGCATGTGAAATTTATTGTCAATCAGTGTTGCTTCCTAAGTGGACAGTTTGATTTCACAGAAGTGTGATTGACTTGGAGTTACATTGTGTTGTTTAAGTGTTCCCTTTATTTTTTTGAGCAGTGTATTTGTTTCAGAACATTAACCATTTGTGTTCTCTTGTTTTCTACTGTTCTGTACTTTCGACCAAATGATTCGTCTGACAAACAAAGAACTTTGCGTACTGCAGGCCCAGGCATGGATCAAAGATGGCGAGACATTCAATGACATCATCAAGAGATGTGCTGGACCCAATGCCAGAGATGTGGCACACAACAAAAACGAGCCATACCGTGTGGTGCTGGGCCCAGTTTTTGGGTCCACATCGTGTCTATTGTCCTGCTAATAGCCCTTGTGAAAAACAAGTGTTTGAGAAGATGTTTTCAAAATGCCTGCAGCTGTCTATCACTACTGTAAATAGAAACACAGCATCTACAGTGGTACAAGTACATTATTGAATTCAATAACAAAATGATATCTTATACTAGCAAGTGGTTGTCATGGTGAATAATCCAATAATAATTGGTATGACACGGCTTTCAAACTCATTTTAAGAGGCGGCTTCTAAATGAAAGTACTAATTCAATTTAGAGGATTGGAGGTGTCACGTTCTGACCTTAGTTCCTTTGTTTTGTCTTTTGTTTTAGTATGGTCAGGGCGTGAGTTGGGTGGGTTGTCTATGTTAGTTTTTCTATGATTTTCTATTTCTGTGTTTGGCCTGATATGGTTCTCAATCAGAGGCAGCTGTCAATCGTTGTCCCTGATTGGGAACCATATTTAGGTAGCCTGTTTTCTGTTGGGTTTTGTGGGTGGTTATTTTCAGTCTTTTTGTGTCTGCACCAGACAGAACTGTTTTCGGTTCTTTCTTTGTTGTTTTGTTATTCAGTGTTCAGTTTTGATTTATTAGTAAATATCATGAACACTTACCACGCTGCACCTTGGTCCTCACCTTCTTCCACCGACAACAGCCGTTACAGGAGGATTCTAAATTAATATCTAAGGCTTTTATACAATTATAACGCAGGGTTAATAATAATAATAAATAATTGTGTATCGCTCATAGATATAACATTCTATTGGCTGCAATAATTTTGTATAATCATTTAAATAGAAACATTCGGAGTTTTGAATCCGGCGTCATTTTGCTTGTCAATTCATAAACCATGTGCCATGGAATCGGTACATCGAAAATCTCTTCCCAACTATTTTGCAATCTATACAGCACAGCTGTCATTTTTTTGTCCTTAAATGAAACTGGTATATATTTTTATTTATCACAGTTTTCTTTAACCAATTTTGGTCATTAATGCAGGGCCGACTGCACTGCATTATCTAACTGCACTGTCCGATTTACAGTAGGCTTTACAGTGAAAGCATGCATTGCGATTGTTTGAGGATGGCGCCCCACATCAACATATGTTTCCACCGGCACAGGTTTCATAAATTCACAAATAGCGATTAAATATTCACTTACTTTTTGAAAATCTTCCTGTGATTTGTCATCCAAAGGGTCCCAGCTATTGTACTAAAACTCATTATTCTTACTCGTTTTGGGGGAGAAAAGACTGAAATCTTGAACAAAGACTACTGACATCCAGTGGAAGCCATAGGAATTGCATACTGGGAGCTAGATTTAATTATTTCCCAATACTTTCCATTGTAAGAGCATGGTCTCTAAAAAAAATTCTGGTTGGTTATTCTTCGGATTTTCTCCTACCATATCTATTGTGTTATAGTCTCATACATTATTTTAACATTTCTACAATCTTCAGAGTATTTTTTTTCCCAATGGTACCAATTATAAGCATATCCTGTCTTCAGGGCTTGAGCAACAGGCAGTTTACCTTTGGCTCGTCAGTCTGGCGGAAATTGAGAAAAAAGAACCCTAGCCCGAAGAAGTTTTAATTAAATGAAACTGGTATATATTTTTATTTATCACAATTTTATTTAACCAATTTTGTTTTTTAATGCAGGGCCGACAGACACGTTCCTTACTTTTCCCCCCTGCCACTTGATAAAGGTTCCAATTGATAAAGTAATTTCTAATTTCTAATTTCTGCCCTCCAAATTCATATTCATTATATAAATAGTCCCTTTTGATTTTGTCTGGCTTGCCATTCCAAATAAAATTCAATATTTCTTGCTCATATAATTTAAACAGGTCGCTAGGTGTAGGCAAAACCACAAGCAAATAGATAAATTGTGATATGACTAAACAATTAATCAGGGTGATTTTCCCACAAATAGGCAGGTATTTTCCTTTCCATGGTTGCAAGATCTTAACTATTTTTGCTAACTTTCTATTAAAAGGTATTGGAGTGAGATCATTTCTAACTTTCAGGATATGTATACCGAGTATGTCCACATCCCCGTCAGTCCATTTAACTGCTAAACTACACGGTAATATAAAAGTTATATTTTTTTGTGATCCAATACGTAATATCGTAAGTAAAAAAAATCAAGCTTGCATCACTCATCTGATTATTCATTATGAATAGGATTTAAATGATTTATTTTGTTGACGTTCTTTATTGTAACCACAATGTCACAAATAATTGTAACACACACAACATGAGCAGAACAGTGGTCAAAGCAATCAAAACATTTCTTTATTAAAGACTTTCAGAAAGAATGTTGGTGCTTATTTATTTTGATCGAAAGCAATGAATGAGTGAGTCACTCTGCTTTATGCTGACAAATCCTCGCTGGACTATTTTCGACTGTTTTTTTGTTGTTGTTGCCTGATGCAGGACTCTAGTGCCAGAGAAGAGAGTCTCTCCAACAGAAAACACCTCCATTAATTTACGAAAACATAGTCAATTTGTGTCACAGTTTAGACTACCGATAGATCAGCACTCTAACTCCCCCTTGTGATAGTGTGGTGCAATGACAGAATGCCACCATCTACCACCAAAGGTTGCGGCATAAGCTTGAACATTTTAAAGGAAGAACCACTGTATATAGCTCCAATCTTCTGTATTTTATTTTATTACCATTTCCTGGTAAAGTCTACACCAGTTGTATTCGGCGCATGTGACAAATACATTTGATTTGATTTGGCAGATTCCTGTGACATTCATTTCATGAAGCAGATGCAGCTATCCATGCTACGTTGTCACTCTTCATTTACAGACAACAGCCTGTCTTCAGTTAGATACTGGAGAGCTAGTGTGATCTTCGTACGAGATGGATGGACAGCTGTAACAAATCTAATTCCAGCTGCCTGTCAATAGCAGAGCAGAGCATTTTCCTGAGCAGACATTGACCCAGGTGTCAGAATGCAGACAGAGAGAGGGAAAGTGTGTGTGTGTGTGTGTGTGTGTGTGTGTGTGTGTGTGTGTGTGTGTGTGTGTGTGTGTGTGTGTGTGTGTGGGTGGGTGGGTGGGTGGGTGGGTGGGTGGGTGTGTGCGTGTAGGTGCGTGGGTTTGTGTCCGCGTGTGTGTGCACATGTGTGAGTGAGGGGATAGTGTGTATTTGAGAGTGTGACTGTGTGTGTGTGTATAAGTGTGCTCATGTCTGAGGAGCTCCCCTTTATTTCTGTGTGTTACTATTTTTAACACTGCATGTTGAAAGATCAGGTCCTGTATTAGTTGGAAAACCACTGTAAAACTGGTGAACCGTGCATCCCCTCAGGAAATAGATGCTACCCGTGTCATGGGTAATTACTGCTCACTTATATCGCACTAAAGGATGTTTAGATATACTGGCTGTGTGTGATGCGAACCAATCTGTATATTTGTCTGTTAGCTTGTTTTATGCCATCCTTTAAGTCAGTTCGAGCCATTTTTATGTGATGGTTTATATTAGTGGTGTGTGTGTGTGTGTAGACAGGTTTATGCAAAAGTTTAGATTAGTGGTGTACACTTAGAGTTTTTACGTCTCGTTCGTCGGCTGTCAGAGGTAATTGAGTGTGTGTGTCTGTTTATTTTCTGGATGCAATGTGCAGACATTCACAGAAGTAACAACAGCATAATACAATTCTCATCCAAATCGGAAGATGTAGACTACATTTGTCCTTGTGCTAACTGAGTAAAGAGTGAGCAATTACTATTTACAATTCATCACAGCACAAGTGAGCATACCAGTGATCAAAATAATTTAGTAAAACACTTTCTAAAAGTTAAAAGGAATCCGACGGTGGAGTTTGTGCATGCCGCCATGTTTAATTTATTCATACCCGTGCCGGTGTTATGATACTGATAATTTGTCGCCACAGATGGTTTGTTTACATTTCTACCATTGTGGCTAGAAGGAGCAGCTAGGCCTACAACAGCTCTATCTAGTGGTCGTGTCGGGTTCAACAGTTGATGCCAACTGTAGCATTGTAGCTAAGCCTAACCCAGCCCTTTCACCCCTCCTGGCCCTGCTGTTGGCTTTGACAAGTCCCAGTCTGGAGTGCAAAGCCCCTTGCCATCTCCCTCTGAGACAGAGTGCTTCAAGTTGTTTCTGACAGAGGAGCTGGTGGGAGACATAGTGGAGGAGACCAATCAAAGAGAGAGCCACAGGGAAGGTGGACCACCTGACGGGAGAGAGAAAGATCAAACCAGACTGTGTGCTTGACTATAGTTGCAAAATGGGGGCAGTATGTTGCAAGCATACAAAAGCTGTCCTCAATCTTCGGCAAGAAAGGTTTCCAGTTCCACTTGATGTTGGCAAGTTATGTTCAATACTGTGTCTGTTTGGTTTCTGAAAGTACACAATAAAGAGGAGTTATTAGTAATTACAATCAAATATTAGGATATAGCAATATAACAATATTACAATGACGTAACAGAAGAGCTCCACAAGGGGGCAGGGCAGGGCAGAGCTATGCTAAGCAGGCCAAATTAAAACACAGGCCAATGCAATGATAAGGCCAGGGCAGGTTCAAAGGATACAACACAAGCTAAAACGTATTTGACGCCATTATCATTGTTTTACAAAGCTATTCGAAAATGTAACTACATAAGCACAATTGAATATGGCACCATAAAGGTTAAGGAATTACTACCTCAGGTGTCCGCGGTTATAAAGGAATACACACAGAATATATTATGCTCCATACATACATACGGTGTGCTACAGTAGAAATGATGTAACACTGTGTTATTGTAATATGTATTATGCTGTATTATGATACGGTAATAAGGCACTGACTTTGATAGGAACACACACAGTAATTATTAGCGTTAGGTAATGTGGGCGCCACCCGGGAAATGAGCCAGGGAGATAAAGGTTGGACAGGTTCTGTTCTGTGTGGAGATGTGCAAACGTCTGCATACTTGACCTGAGGAAACACTGGGGGAGTGCTCGGGCTCTCATCAAAGAGAGAAGATTGTCCAGCTCATTTAGCTAATGCTCGCCTGACATTAGCATAGCGTGCCTCAAACGTAAATGGTCCACCACAGTGAAATGGGCTACTTCTATGTGAATTAATGAGGAGGCGGTATGCACCTCATTTCATACTGCTTGTTAGAAAATCGGGTAAAAATTGACAAGTTAAAACATAGCCCATAGATAATTAGCAGGCATGCGTGCCTTGGTTTGAGGGCAAGCGTGGATTAACTGTCCTGTTGCGTAGCAATCGCATTTTGGAACAGAAACCAAGTTTCCATCCACAGATTTTATGCAAGCAAACTCATATCTTATAAAACATAAATATCACAACAGCTGTGATGGAAAGAGGAAGTTTTGGTACAATTTTTAAATGTCGACAGATCATTTGTACATTCGACTTGGTGGGATCTTTTTGTGTCAGTAAAATTTATTATGCGAGAATTGGCAGTGAAAGTGCCTTTATGCGCAAATGTTGATATAATAACCATCATATGGAAGTCAACTTGGAGTCACCTGATGATGAGGTGTGTGGTCCTCCCACTACGACTCGGGAAACCATGCAGATTATTCGGCTATTGTTGAAATAACTGATGATGAACTTCACAGGGTGGTGAAAGTGCACCGTGATATTGATGCTCCTTTACAATAAATACCGAGGGTCAGATTCTTGTTACTTGAGGATTGATGCTTGATGCTTGACTGCCTTTGACAAATAAAAAATATCAGACAAAAATGATCCATAATTATCTCATCACGTATACTATCTGCTAGCTGTTGGCTAGAGCGCACGTGCCAAGACCAGAGGAGGCACATTTGCTATTTCACATAACAGTTTTTGTGACATATTCACATGCAAATCTGTTGACAATTGGCTGGAAACCTAGCTACTGAGCGAATTCTGACATCACACGCAAAAGAAAACTCCATTAGAGACCATTAGAGATACTGTATTTGGAACTCACATGTGAAAAGGTGAAACAAATTTGAAGCGAGACAAATTGACTCAAATTACTATAATGGAGTAATACAACCTAATGTTATGCGTTACTATAGGACAAGACTGTTGTACTAAGGTCGTTATTGTTTTCAAGAATCAATTGGTATATGTCATTAATTGAAATGACCATTTACGAGCAAGAAATATCCCAGATTGCCTTTAACACGTCCTGACCCATTGGATCAGCAAGACCTGTATTCTGCCATCTCACTTACACACCAGCTAATTATAGTCACAAGTAATTACTAATGTGTCATTTCTCATTAGCGATCACCAGTTGACAGGCAACTGAAACATTCTACTTGGCAGATTTTTGAATTTTTATCTCTCAATGTTCATTTTGAGTAAGAGCTTTGTCAAGATATGGTATTGTTCCCTTTTAACTAAGAGAACCTCCACATAATAATTTAGTCACAGTGGTCTGATATGCATATATGTTAATTAGGCCTGCTGGATGTTAAGCGGGAGGATGGTGTTCAGGTTTTGATTCCTGTATGGTCCTCAACTGGTTTATATTCACATCCGCTATAGGCTTAGTTGGGCTTTGTATGTTTGTGTCCCAAATGGCACCCTATTCCCTATATAGTGCACTGCTTTTGACTAGAGCCCTATGGGCACTGGTCAAAAGTAGTGTACTGCATAGGGAATAGAGTTCCATTTGGGCCGTACACTAATTTTTTCCTCCCCCTATGGAATTCAAACTTTGTTTTATACATATCTAGAACAGTCTTTCTCTACTCTTACCATAGTCTAAACAATAGGTCAAAACTATTAAATAAACTGCTGAGTTGGAGGGAGATGACTGCGTTAACATGATACTGCATTTTACAATGCTTCTTTTGATTATCATAAGTCGTCTGTATGTTGTAATGAGGAACAAACTGACATCAGCTCATTATGAGATTATACATTATAAGAACAAAAACATTGTAAGGATCCGCAGCCATCACTAGCACATTAGAGGCTGCTGCCTATATACAAAGACTTGAAATCACTGGCCACTTTAATAAATGGAACACTAGTCACTTTAATAATGTTTACATATTTTGCATGACACAGCTCATTTGCATATACTGTATTCTATTCTATTCTACTGTATGGCAGTCTATGCCGCTCTGACATTGCTCGTCCATATATTTATATATTCTTAATTACATTCCTTTACTTAGATGTGTGTGTATTGGGTATATGTTGTGAAATTGTTTGATATTACTTGTTAGATATTTCTGCAATGTCGGAGCTCGAAACACAAGCATTTCGCTACACCCGTAGTAACATCTGCTAAACACGTTTATGTGACCAATAACATTTGATTTGATATATGCTTATAACAAATTACATTATATTAATGCAGTGTACCCCATACATTTTGTAATACTGTAGCTCTTAAAAGGCCAATCTGTTGCTGTTAAATGTACAGGAGCAGGATGACTGACTTTGATTTTGTCAACATTTCAGTCAGTATCAGTGGAAAGTCTTGAGCTACAGAGGTAATGTACACACTGCAGCACAGTCACAACTCTGCTTGGACGAACTGTAAGGACAGTAAGGGCGGGTCAGATCATAGAATTTGAATTCTATGACACACACACACATACACACACACACATATCCTCATGTGCAGGCACACACACACACACACACACACACACACACACACACACACACACACACACACACACACACACACACACACACACACACACACACACACACACAGTATACTAACTGTCTGCCACTGACTCCACTATTCCACAATTGGAAACTGTGTATCCTCAGGCTGTGATCTATACCATAGAGGCCTGCGTCTTTCTCTCTATTTGTTACGTAAAATGGAAATGAGCTGACAATCACACAAAACGTGCAAATTGCAAAAGCTTGCGCACACACACATGTGCATTCACTGCTAAACACACACACACACACACACACACACACACACACACACACACACACACACACACACACACACACACACACACACACACACACACACACACACACACCAGCTAATAGAGGGACAGTGGATCAATGTATGTTTTAGACCTCCCAGAAACCTAGACCACATCAGCACTCGTCCCTAGTTACTGTTATCAAATGTTCGGTACTGCCGATGCAGTAGGAATCATGTGGATAATGTGTTTGTATTGATGAATTCACCACATGGACTGAATGTGTTGTGTGTTATTATATGCGAGAGGCACATAAGGACACAGACGCAACACAGAAAATGTATAACCTGCAGCTGTATGTGTATTATTAGACTGTAGAAATTCAATCAATCAGCCTCTTGAAACGTGAACACTAACGGGTGGGTTGATTGTCAGAAAAAGTCTTCAACCACCGGGTGTGTGAAATAGCTAGCTGTGGCCACTTGAGGGCATCTTTGTTGTTTTAGGCAAATAGTGATGCATTTCTTCAAGGCCTCGCAGGACCTGATGCTATTTTTATACCTCAAACACACAGTCACTGACTCTACATTAGGCAACACACACCACACAGTTTGTGGTCAATTCATAGATCAAGTCAAGCTATGGGGAGAATAGAGATTGTATGATGTTAATGTTATTATTAACCTCTGAGATGAGCTTCTCCTTAACCCTTCAATGAGATGATGTTGTTTTTCCTATATGCTGTCGGACTGGTTCGGTGGTTCTATTTTAAAGTGAATTGTTGTTAGCTATATCATAGCTAATACATTCACTGCATACAACATGGCACATTATCGTCAACTCAACATACTGCTGCCATTATATAAGCCACAATCCCGCACAGTGGCATTCACCCCTGCTATAGCACACACAGTGAAATGTTGAGAATCTGCAGTGATCAATTGAGCTCCAGGCAGCCCTCTGCTGGCTGAAAAATGGTAGAACAATTTGAGCCTGGCTCTAAAAGCACAGGGCCTCCTTTGAGTGTTTTAGAACAGGGGTGTCAAACTCATTCCACGCAGGGCCGATTGTCTGAGTGTTTTTGGTTTTTAAGACCTAGACAACCAGGTGAGGGGAGTTCCTTACTAATCAGTGACTTTTAATCCATCCATCAACTACAAGGTGGAGTGAAAACCCACAGACACTCGGCCCTCCGTGGAACGAGTTTGACGTGTGCTTTAGAAAATGCATACTTCCCTCCTTGTTTCCTGGAGGTAAGCACAGATCTATAAGTGGATAGGTTTAAGCAAAGTTCACCAATCTAACCAATTCACATCTGTGATTACTTCAAGGCTTCCTAGTGGCGCAGCGGTCTAAGGCACTGCATCTCAGTGCAAGAGGTGTCACTACAGTCCATGGTTCAAATCCAGGCTGTATCACATCCAGCTGTGATTGGGAGTCCCATAGGGCGGTGCACAATTGTCCCAGCGTTGTCTGGATTTGGCTGGGGTAGGCCGCCATTGTAAATAAGAATATGTTCTTAGCTGACTTGCCTAGCTAAATATAGGTTAAATAAAGTAAAAGTAAGGAGGGAGGATGCATTTCTGAAGTATTCAAACAGGGACAGAGTCTTCTTTGAATACTTTTTGGCTCAAGGTTAAAATACTTCTAAAATGCATTCTTCCTCCATCCCTTCCGCTCAGTCAAATAATCACGGATCTGGCTAGATTGGATAGGTGAAAATAAGGGTTCCACCACACTGCTTCCACCAATCCATTAACATTACTTCAAGGAAAAATGTATTTTGAAAGTATACAAACAGAGCACTTATTTGTATCCTTTCTTCCTTGAAGTAATCACTGATCTATAAAGACAAGATAGGGGTAGGCAAGGGTTCCATCCCATAGCTTTCACCTTTCCTGACATGTCTGATCAGTGATTAACTCAATTTAAGAACAAAGTAATGAAGGATGCATACTGCACTGAAAGAAACTTTTGCCAAATCAGAAAACACTTTGTGTAACCTTGGTGTACAACCCTGCTCTCCCTTTCTCATTCTCCCCGCTGAGCCTTACCTGGCTGTTCAATCAGTCCCTCTTTGTTCTTGGCATATCCAGAACGTCGGCATGTAGAGTGTCTGGCGAAACAAATAGCACTTGCAGTGATGACATGGGGAGCTAGCGCGCAACAAGAACAGTGGAAGAAATGCTGCTTTCAAAAGAATTCTTCTGACTTCAGTGAGTTCAAGACAACTGGAAAATCTGAAAAAAAAGATTGTTTTGAACTGTTCCAACTCGGAATTCAAATTCAGAAACTCAAGCATCTTTTACAACTTCGACTTTCCGACCTGAACATCACTGACCTCATTATTTGACCTCGTTGTCTTGAAAGCACCAAAACACTCTGGTTTATCACAACAAGCATTGCGTTGAACAATGACCCAAGGACCACAGCTCATCCTTCGCAATAATTTAAGGGTTTCTTTGCAGTCTGTCCGCTGAAGAGAATCAAGAAAAGTTCAATGGAATGTTGGAGTCGAAAGGAGATGGCTCCTCAATGCAGAAAAAAAGTGAATGGATTAAATCAGGTGTTGGAGGAGTTGCTACCGAATGGGGACGACAACAGTCTATGTGGATGGCTGGACTATCTGTATGTGTCACGCTTGTTGAAATGAATGGACCAAGGCGCAGCGTGCATAGAGTTCAACATGTTTATTAGATGAAACTCACAAAAAAAAACAATAAAGAGTTAAACGAAATGTGACGTTCTGGGATGCTCACAGGCAGCTACACAAAAACAAGATCCCACAAACAACAGGTGAGAAAAGGCTGCCTAAATATGATCCCCAATCAGAGACAACGATAGACAGCTGCCTCTGATTGGGAACCATACCAGGCCAACAAAGAAAAGGAAAACATAGATTGACCACCCTAGTCACACCCTGACCTAACCAAATAGAGAATTAAAAGGATCTCTAAAGTCAGGGCATGACAGTATGCCTACAAGCGATATGTTTATCCTAGGCTGCCGGTCATTTCATATGATTCCAAATAATTACACTTTTGCTCTTGGAGTCCCAGGACTAGGACGAAAATAGCTTGTTGTACACTTATTTCAAGTATTTTATTTAATACTACAGCTTGCTCTTGCTTGCTGAAAGAGAGCGAGAAAGAAAAATGGTGTGATCAAAATACACCATAAGAGTAGCCTGCTAATATACCTTTCTGGACCTTGTAAACTGTCGAGAATAGACCCTTAACTGATCCAAATGGCTGCATAATGTCACGTTCTGACTTTTATTTCCTTTGTTTTGTCTTTATTTAGTATGGTCAGGGCGTGAGTTGGGGTGGGCAGTCTATGTGTGTTTTTCTATGTTGGGGTTTTGAGTTCGGCCTGGTATGGTTCTCAATCAGAGGCAGCTGTCAATCGTTGTCCCTGATTGAGAAACATACTTAGGTAGCCTGGGTTTCACTTTTGGTTTGTGGGTGTTTGTTTCCGTGTGAGTGTTTGTTGCCACATGGTTCGGTTTCGTTCGTGTCACGTTTATTGTTTTGTATTTTTGTAGTGTTCAGTTTATGTCTTTAAATAAACATTATGGACACTTACCACGCTGCATATTGGTCCTCCGAATCCTTCTCGCTTCTCCTCGTCAGAAGAGGAGGACGACAGCAGTTACACATAATCAGACTGTATGGTACTCCCTGTATATTGCTCCATTCTTGTGTATTTTATTCCTCTTGTGTTACTATTTCAGCAAATGTTTCACGGAAAGTCTATCCCAGTTGTATTCGGTGCATGTGATAAATACAATTCGATTTTATGCAGTTATTTCGGCATGAAGCGTTCAAAACAGGACGTTTAAGCGGTTATTGTCTTGCTCTTTACTGTAATCAGAAGGCTAATATCTAAACTATGCATGCCATCCTCTCTTGGTCAAAAGTAAAGGAGAGACTGACTGCATCACTTTTTGTTTTTAGAAGAAGCATTCATATGTTGAAAATTCCAAATTGGTTGCATAGTCAACACATAGCACTGACACACACATTTACCCCAGCAGCTATTTGTGATGTTTTAAATGTATGTACTTAGGTCCTTAAGTTGTTCTTGTCTATTAATGTTCTGTATTAAGTCATGTTTCATGTTGTGTGTGGACCCCAGGAAGAGTAGCTGCTGCAATAGCCACAGCTAATAAAATTTTTAAATAAAAATAAAACATTGAATTATTCTACATCACTGCAGTTTACAGCCTCAGCCAATAATGGTGTACTCACTTGATAACAATAATACATTCCTCATTGCACTGTGTTGTTGTAGCCTAGGTGGAATTATATTATTGTCAAAGAATGTACGCCTAATCAACAGTGGAGCAGATCTGCCATTTCATAATCTGTAAATGTTTTTATTTTTCTTGCATTTTGACAGGTAAATATTTTTAGCAATAATATATAATGAATGAGTGGCCTAATATCTAGCTAATATTTGCATCTTTGGCAACACATCTCTAGCCTCTCTTCCAGCTATTTCCGTACGCGATAGGAAATAGGCTTTGGACGCAAGCCTGTCCGCTTGTCCTCTTCTTGTGAAATCCCAGGAAAAGCTATAGGCTACAAAAGTAATAGGATATTATTATTATATGTATTTTTTTATACTAGACCTAATAGGTTTGTCGTGGAGACAAGCAGGCTTGCTCTTGCTAATCGCCGAATGTAAAATAGGCGTAAGTCAAATGAACTGTCGGGAAAGTTGCGGAGAGAGTGTGCCTCACTGGCCAGTGATGGTAACATTGTTGCAGTGGTGTATTAAATGGTTACACATGACAGACAGTGATGAGCACAGTGAAAAAGAAGATCCAAACAAATTGACATCCATTCGGAAAAATTGAAACCACTAGCAAACCACTTGAGCAACGAGGCAAGCAATAGCATGATGTTAATTAAAGATGCGCAGGTCAAACAGTGTTTGTTGTTAAATTTCTACATTTAATAACACGTTTTTATATTATGTGACATATAGAATTGTTATTTGCAGTTGTCACTTTGACAATGACCGCACCCTGAATCACTGATGAATGATCTGTGTTATCGCATTATTAATAGTAAGCAGGATGCTTTGACCAGTTGATTGACTGGTGTAGGCTGTAAAACAATAAACTTTCCTCTAGTATGGATGTTCGCCAAAGTTTTATAGTTGCAGTATGTATAATTTATTGTTATAGTTATCATCCCCTAAACGCTTAAAATCCAAAAGTTCATTTCTTTGCCCAAATCTATACAGTATTACTTTAGTGCCTTATTACAAACAGGATGCATGACTTCCTTCTTTTCACTTTGTCATTTAGGTTAGTATTGTGAAATAACTACAAATGTGGCTTGTTTCAGGAAACTAGGCATATGTCACACGTCACTACTTCACAGGAGTGCCATTTAAAGGTAAACTTTAAAAAAAAAATGAAATCTGTTTTTTTGGGGCAGGAATGCCTTCTGGAACGTGTGCACTTTCATATGCCTTAAAAACAAACGTGTATTCCATCTGTAAATACGAATGCAATTGTTAAATTACGAGCCTAATTGGTTTAGCCACAGAAAAGTTTGCAACCTTCCCACTAGCCATGATTGGCTGAGATAATTAGAGGGCTGAACATGCCGAGAGATGAGTTCGGAATGGTCTTCCATGTAGGACGCTTCTGTCTATTTGAGCTGGTCAGTATGTGTAGGTAATCCTGTCTAACGCAGCTTTAAATAAATATATATTGCTTAGTAGAACTGCATAAGTGTTGCTCACCACTTTCTGGAGGACCGAGTTTTGAAATCAGTGGAATTTGAGTATGATAGCGAAGGAGATGGAGAAAACACCTGTCTCCGGATTACATCTTCAAACTAAGAGCAACCATGGCATCCGTCACAGAGAGGGAGAAGCGTCCATCCATATATACTGGTAAGATAAGAGTCCAGCTAGCTACATTTTCAGATATTACACGTTTCTAATTTTGTCAGAAAGTAATTTTCATTTCAAGTTAAAGTGAACTGTTACCTAGCGAGCTAATGTTTGCTGGCTGGCTCGCTAGCTAACATTACGTGTATGATCTGTGTAGTAATATTATTCGTCTCTCAGAGCCATTTGCTTGCGTAGTTATAGCTAATGTTAGCTAGCTAACATTGAACCTGGTTGGTTAGCTACCTGCAGATTTATGTAGGGTAGTAATGTTATGGTTCATGGGATTATGATTCATTGTTTCGCTAGCTAGCTCCATGTCTTGACAAAAGACTATACTAAACTTCAATCAAATGTTCATAATGTCACTGCGACATGACAGCTGTTGATAGACGTATTTGGTCAATTCGCTCTGGCTATCTACTCCGATTTCAGAGCACTCTCGTCTGAGTGTGAGCGCAGAATAACTGATGAATTTACGAACCCGTCGAATATGGCGTGTGTCAGTAAACGTTGGCAAAAAAAGCGTAGTTGAATTGTTGCCAGCAGCGCAGTTGCAGTCATCAACACTCTGGATACCATAAATACTGCCTAACCAGCTATGCTAGGGGGAGTAAAATGGTCAGAGTGAGCTGTTCTCTCATTTGTGTCTGGAATTAGCCATTAAACTCTGTAACTGTTTTTAAAAAACCATTGGACTAATGTTAAAATTCCTGAGCGCTTTCCTTCCTCTCCGGTAACTGAGTTAGGAAGGATGCCTGCATCTTTGTAGTGAGTGGGTGTATTGATACACCATACAAAGCATAATTAATGTCTTCTCCATGCTCAAAGGGATATTCAGTGTCTGCTTTTTTTTCTTGCTTTTTTTACCCATCTACCAATAGGTGCCCTTCTTTGCAAGGTCTCCCTCGTCTTTGTGGTTGAATCTGTGCTTGAAATTCACTACTCGACTGAGGTACCTTACATATAATTGTATGTGTGGGGTACAGAGATGGGGTTATCATTAACAAGTAATGTTAACCACTATTATTGCCCACAGAGTCCATGAAACGTATTATTTGA
The DNA here is from genome assembly GCF_029448725.1 of Salvelinus fontinalis. Lineage (NCBI taxonomy): Eukaryota > Metazoa > Chordata > Actinopteri > Salmoniformes > Salmonidae > Salvelinus > Salvelinus fontinalis. The sequence continues at coordinate 17,829,165 of NC_074683.1, read as the reverse complement.
CTTGTTAAGCAAATTTTTACTCCTGAACGTATTTAAGCTTGCCATGACAAAGGGGTTGAATACTTACCGACATTTCAGATTAAAATTATTATTCTTTAGTTAATTATTTTACTCTAAAAACAAAATTCCACTTTGACATTGTGAGTTATTGTGTGTATTTGTGTGTATTGTGTGTAGTTATTGTGTGTAGATCAGTGGCACAAATTTAATCCATTTTAAATTCAGGCTGTAACACAACAAAATGTGGATAAAGTCAAGGGGTGTGAATAGTTTCTGAAGGCACTGCAGGCTACAGTTTTTCCGCCAACCTGTCACTTCAAAAGCACTCAATCAATGGTCTCGGAGTCTCTGCATTTTAATTGTATGTTCCTTGTGTGATAGCATGATTTAAGCATAATTCAATATAATTCCATTGCAAGAATCCCCCACAATTGTGCCCCCTCACGATTTTAACTGTCCCACTTTATCCTGGTGCCGGGTTGTCCCCATTTCATGAAGGTTTGTCTAGTGAATTGCTTACAGTAACAATAGAATGCCTCTCACAGATGGGAGAATACCCCGCTTTTACCAGCTCTTTCTGTTCTTAGATAAATTCATATGGGATGCCAGTCAACCTCTTTATATAAACCCTTTATGGAATTTGGGTCCCTTTTCAGAAACATTAAAAAGCCTACGAACAGGAATCCTCCTCAATTCAATCAGGAATTAAATCCGGAATACACCTTTTGTATTCTCCATAATTGTTCTCCCCGATTCCTGATGTTTCTGAAACTCTGGCCAACTCTGATTATCACAGCAGTTTGGAATGTTGTATTCGCACACACACACACACACACACACACACACACACACACACACACACACACACACACACACACACACACACACACACACACACACACACACACACACACACACACACACACACACACACACACACACACACACACACACACACACACACACACACACACACACTTTTTTTGCCCACTCTCTCTCTTTCTCTCAAATGTGAGTGAGCCCCAACCCTCCTCCGCAATGGTTTAATCTGACTAATTCTCTGTTTGCAGATGTTGTATTGGCTGTCCGAGATAAGCCTGTGGGCTGGGGAGAATGGCATTGTGATTTGTTCCTGTGTGTCAGGGACTGAACTTGTCCCGTTCAGTTTGAGGACAGTGGATTTGGCCTCATGCCGTGGGTAGCCCTACTGTGCAGCTGGAGAGATACAACAACTCACAGTCCGATTGAGTTGAAGTTGTTTGTGTAATTAAAAATGGTGCCTTTGAATGAAAAAAAATCATGTTTGGAAATGTCTGGGGTGTGGAGAGAAGTCCACCTGTGCTGCTTGTTATCTGCCCTCCACTGTGTTAATTAAGCAATAAGGCCCGAGGGGGTGTGGTATATGTCCAATATACCACAGCTAAGGGTTGTTCTTATACACAACGCAACGTGGAGTGCCTGGATACAGCCCTTAGCCATGGTATTTTGGCCATATTCCACCAATCCCTGAGGTGCCTTTTTTGCTTTTATAAACCGGTTGCCAACACAGTAAGGCAAGGAACTACACAAATTGAAAATGTGTTGCTTTAATAAATAAATTCCTAATAAATACATTCCGCTAGAAAACGTAGTCCGGACAAAAGTCTTGTTGCTAGACTGGGTGCTATGCAACAACCACAGGCTAGCTAGCAAGCTTACATTACATATATGAAAAAAACGCGCATTAGCGCCACTTCTTGAGTGACTAACACATGCCAATTATTTATTCATGTTGATCTGAATTTTGCCATTTTTTGTGCACAAGTGAAAAAATTGTCCCATGTTATAATTTGTTGTTGGCTTGCCCATGTTGTTGTTTGCTGGCTCCACGCTGCTGTAAACAGGGGGAGCTGCTGCTGTGTTGTCAGAGAGAATAGTGCTCCAACGCTTCCAGATTTGCCCTCCAGTAACTTTGAAGAGAGGTTTCGAATCTGTGTCCTCTGACAGACAGTATTTCTCGTACCTCTATTTCTCGTGCTTCTGTCATCCGACAGTTTCTGGATCACGGTGGTTCGAAGGCAGTGGTTTGTGTAAATCTGCGACGGGCCAGCTATTTTGCAGATCTTTTGGCAGCGTTTTTGTGTACCTGAAACGTAATAGTTAGGCCTACATAGCTACCGGTTATATTGTCACCGGTTATATTGTCAGTGTATATTAGAATGATTAAGCTAGCTAACGGTTACATACAATGTGCCGTTCACTGTCTGGGCAGCTTTATCACGCCCCTCTTCCCTCAACTTGTGAATTACGATGACAGACACATTGTTGCTCATTGTGAATTCGGTGTCCTTCTGTATAATCCAATGCCAAACAGAGTGGGGTTGTTGATATCTCAGTTAAGACCAGACCTGAGTCCAGCGTAGCTGATAATCCCATATTCTTTGGCATTCATGTTTCTCACTGAACCATACAGGTCCTGTAGAATGACGTTCAGCTCCGTTTTGGTTGTATTCCCAAACTCACAATGTATCCCTTTTCTGCCCATCAGTTAGTAAAGCAGGTACAGTTGAAGTAGTACGTTTACATACACTTAGGTTGGAGTCATTCAAATTCGTTTTTCAACCACTCCACAAATTTCTTGTTAACAAACTATAGTTTTGGCAAGTCGGTTAGGACATCTACTTTGTGCATGACACAAGTAATTTTTCCAACAATTGTTTACAGACAGATTATTTCACTTTTAACTCACTGTATCACAATTCCAGTGGGTCAGAAGTGTACATACACTAAATTGACTGTGCCTTAAAACAGCTTGGAAAATTCCAGAAAATGATGTCATGGCTTTAGAAGCTTATGATAGGCTAATTGACATATTTTGAGTCAATTGGAGGTATACCTGTGGATGTATTTCAAGGCATACCTTCAAACTCAGTGCCTCTTTGCTTGACATCATGGGAAAATCAAAATAAATCAGCCAAGACCTCAGAAAAAAATTGTTGACCTCCACAAGTCTGGTTCATCCATGGGAGCAATTTCCAAACGCCTGAAGGTACCACGTTCATCTGTACAAGCAATAGTACGCAAGTATAAACACCATGGGACCACGCAGCCATCATACCGCACAGGAAGGAGATGCGTTCTGTCTCCTAGAGATGAATGTACTTTTCTGCGAAAAGTGCAAATCAATCCCAGAACAACAGCAAAGGACCTTGTGACGATGCTGGAGGAAACAGGTACAAAAGTATCTATATCCACAGTAAAACGAGTCCTATATCGACATAACCTGAAAGACCGCTCAGCAAGGAAGAAGCCACTGCTCCAAAACCGCCATAAAAAAGCCAGACTACGGTTTGCAACTGCACATGGGGACAAAGATCACACTTTTTGGAGAAATGTCCTCTGGTCTGATAAAACAAAAATAGAACTGTTTGGCCATAATGACATTCGTTGTGTTTAGAGGGAAAATGTAGAGGCTTGCAAGCCGAAGAAAATCATCCCAACCTTGAAGCACGGGGGTGGCAGCATCATGTTGTGGGGGTGCTTTGCTGCAGGAGGGACTGGTGCACTTCACAAACTAGATGGCATCATGAGGTAGGAAAATTATGTGGATATATTGAAGAAACATCTCAAAACATCAGTCAGGAAGTTAAAGCTTGGTCGCACATGGGTCTTCCAAATGGACAATGACCCCAAGCATACTTCAAAAGTTGTTGCAAAATGGCTTAAGGACAACAAAGTCAAGGTATTGGAGTGGCCATCACAAAGCCCTGACCTCAATCCCATAGAAAATTTGTGGGCAGAACTGAAAAAGCGTGTGTGAGCAAGGAGGCCTACAAACCTGACTCTGTTACACCAGCTCTGTCAGGAGGAATGGGACAAAATTCACCCAACTTTGTGGAAGGCTACCTGAAACGTTTGACCCAAGTTAAACAGTTTAAAGGCAATGCTACCAGATACTAAGTGAGTGTATGTAAACTTCTGGCCCACTGGGAAAGTGATGAAAGAAATCAAATCTAAAATAAATCATTCTCTCTGCTATTATTCTGACATTTCACATTCTTAAAATATAGTGGTGATCCTAACTGACCTAAGACTATACATTTTACTAGGATTAAATGTCATGAATAGTGAAAAACTGAGTTTAAATGTATTTGGCTAAGGTGTATGTAAACTTTGGACCTCAATTGTAAGTGCCCACTTTGTTTGTTTCACAATGTTATTATCATTTCGGTTTCTCTCAAGTTCATCTCAAGGTTTATTTTGTACATCGACATGTCAAACTGTTGTTGATGTAGCCATTTTATCGAGGTGAAAAGGTGCAACGATATAAAGGTGAAAAGGCTAAATGTCATGGTCCTGGTATACGGTCTCACATACACACGGCTAAATGCGGTTTTAGCCAATCAGTATCCAGTAACCAAACTACCCGGTTTATAAAAATAAATAGACCATCGACAAATAGATTCTGAATGCTCAGCAGACTTGCCAAAGCAGAGGGGAGATTAAGTTAAGTTATTTATTCTATCTAAAAACTTTGGGTTGTTGGGAGAGAATAATGTGGTTCTATTCCCCCTGGGTCCCTCTGGTTCCTCTTTTAGGTGTTATGAACACTCCACTCTGCCAGACCAAGTGATGAGTGGAGTCTGTGTTGGTTTGAATGAACATCAGGAGTTAGGTTCTCTTTAGGAGAGCAAGAGCTCACAGGACAGGTCTAAACATGTCCACATATCGCATTAGATTATGCAATATATATTCAATATTGATTCCGATTCAAGTGTTAGCCTACGTGTGTTTTTACCATTGAGAAGCTCCTCTGTGGTAGGGTTGAGTGAGTGGGTTGGAAATGGAATTGACTTCAACACCCCTGCTATCGGCCTATGGTATGCCTGTTTGATTTACTCTCCCCTCTGTTCTCTTCTCTGTCTTTGGTCACACCTGTGTTTCCCTGGCTAATGTTGTTATGTGTGATATGTTGAAGATGGGCGTGGTAGTGGGCGTGGCCAATGTTGCTGTTTTAATGCTAGTTTCCTGCAATCCGGGCTGCATCACATCCGTCCGTGATTGGGTGTCTCATTGGGCGGCTCACAATTGGCCCAGGGTCATCCGGGTATGGCCGGGGTAGGCCGTCATTGTAAATAAGAATTTGTTCTTAACTGACTTGCCTAGTTAAATAAAGGTTAAATAAATAAATAAAATAAAAATTCTAGACATTTTGTCATGAGGCCGAGAGAAAAAAGGCAGTTTTGAAGCTAATTTCCTGCAATTTGCATGCACATTTTGTAATGTGGCTGAGAGATAAATGTAAGTTTTAAGGCTAATTTCCTGCAATTCTACACATTTTGCCATGGCTAGCACCGTGTTCTTATGCTATCTGAGTGTGTCAAATATTATAACAAATATATACATATATACTTACACTGAACAAAAATATAAGAGCAACATGTAAAGTGTTGGGCCAATGTTTCAAGAGTTGAAATAAAAGATCCCAGAAATGTTCCATTTGCTCAAAAAGTGTGGGCAAAAATGTGTTTACATCCCTCTTAGTGAGCGTTTCTCCTTTGCCAAGATAATCTATTCATCTGACATATATAATTAAACAACATGATCATTACACAGGTGCACCTTGTGCTGGGTACAATAAAAGGCCACTCTAAAATGTGCAATTTTGTCACGCAACACAATGCCACAGATGTCTCAAGTTTTGAAGGAACGTGCAATTGGCATGCACAAACATAACATTTTCCATCACATTCCCGCCTCTTTCCACTCAATCTGTGATAATTATCATTATATTTTAAGGTAAGCAGTAGATTATAGATGCTATCAATAGGTTCTATACTCCTATTAATAACTTCTTATGCATAGGGGGCAGCATTTTCACGTTTGGATGAAAGGCGTGCCCAGAGTAAATGGCCTGCTAATCAGTCCCAGTTTCTAATATATGCATATTATTAGCAGATTTGGATAGAAAACAGTCTGAAGTTTCTGAAACTGTTTGAATGATGTCTGTGAGTATAACAGAACTCATATGGCAGGCAAAAACCTGAGAAAAAATCCAACCAGGAAGTGGGAAATCTGAGGTTGGTCGTTTTTCAACTCATTCCCTATTGAAGATACAGTGGGATATGGGTCATGTTGCACTTACTAAGGCTTCCACTAGATGTCAACAGTCTTTATAACCTTGTCTGATGCTTCTACTGTGAAGTGGGGCCGAATGAGAGGGGAATGAGTCAGAGGTCTGGCAGAATGCTTTGAGCTCGTGACGCTCGTTCACGTGAGAGCGAGCTCTGTTCCATTCGCTTTTCTGAAGACAAAGGAATTCTCCGGTTGGAACATTATTGAAGATTTATGTTAAAAACATCCTAAAGATTGATTCTATACTTCGTTTGACATGTTTCTACGACCTGTAATATAACTTTTTGGACTTTTCGTCCGTACTTTCCTCTGGACTTGCACGTGAGTTTGGATTTGTTTACCAAACGCGCTAACAAAAGGAGGTATTTGGACATAAATTATGAACTTTATGGAACAAATCAAACATTTATTGTCGAACTGGGATTCCTGGGAGTGCATTCTGATGAAGATCAACAAAGGTAAGTGAATATTTATAATACTATTTCTGACTTATGTTTACTCCAACATGGCGGATATCTTCTTGGGTTGTGTTGGTCTCTGAGCGCCGTACTCAGATTATTGCATGGTTTGCTTTTTCCGTAAAGGTTTTTTGAAATCTGACACAGCGGTTGCATTAAGGAGAAGCATATCTTTAAATCTGTGAATAACACTTGTATCTTTTATCAATGTTTATTATGAGTATTTCTGTGATTTGATGTGGCTCTGTGCAAATTCATGGGATGTTTTGGAGGAAAAGCCAAATGTAAACTGAGGTTTTTGGATATAAATATGAACTTGCTCGAACAAAACATATATGTATTCTGTAACATGTTGTCCCGGGAGTGTCATCTGATGAAGAATATCAAAGGTTAGTGATTAATTTTATCAATATTTCTGCTTTTTGTGACTACTCTCTTTGGTTGGAAAATCACTGTATGCTTTCTGTGACTAGTTGCTGACCTAACATAATGGTATGTTCTGATTTCGCCAAAAAGCTTTTTTTGAAATCATACACTGTGGTTGGATTAAGTTCCTTGCTCAGAACATGAGAACATATGAAAGCTGGTGGTTCCTTTTAACATGAGTCTTCAATATTCCCAGGTAAGAAGTTTTAGGTTGTAGTTATTATAGGAATATTTCTCTCTATACCATTTGTATTTCATATACCTTTGACTATTGTATGTTCTTATAGGCACTTTATTATTGCCAGTGTAACAGTATAGCTTCCGTCCCTACCTGGGCTTGATCCAGGAACACATCGACAACAGCCACCGTCGAAGCATCGTTACCCATCGCTACACAAAAGCCGCGGCCCTTGCAGAGCAAGGGGAACAACTACTTCAAGGTCTCAGAGCGAGTTACGTCACCGATTGAACCGCTATTAGTGCGCACCCCGCTAACTAGCTAGCCATTTCACATCGGTTACACCAGCCTAATCTCGGGAGTTGATAGGCTTGGAAGTCATAAACAGCTCAATGATTGAAGCACATGGAAGAGCTAAGAAAGGCAGTGATGTTAATGGTTAGGTACATTCGTGCAACGATTGTGCTTTTATCGCAAATGTGCTTTTGTTAAGTGATCCCCCGTTTGGCGAAGTTGGTCTTCACACAGTTCGCAACGAGCCAGGCGGCCCAAACTGCTGCATGTAGCCTGACTCTGTTACACAGAATGCAAGAGAAGTGACACAATTTCCCAGGTTAAAAGAAATTCATGTTAGTAGCCAATATTAACTAAATATGCAGGTTTAAAAATATATACTTGTGTATTGATTTTAAGAAAGGCGTTGATGTTTATGGTTAGGTACACATTGGTGCAACGACAGTGCTTTTTTCGTGAATGCGCTTGTTAAATAACCGTTTGGCGAAGAAGGCTATGATTCAATGATAAATTATCAGGCACCGCATCGATTATATGCAACGCAGGACATGCTAGATAAACTAGTAATATCATCAACCATGTGTAGTTAATTATTGATTATGTTAAGATTGATTGTTTTTATAAGATAAGTTTAATGCTAGCCTTGGCTCCTTGCTGCCACTCGCATAACAGGTAGTCAGCCTGCCACGCAGTCTCCTCGTGGAGTGCATTGTAATCGGCCATGATCGGTGTCCAAAAATAACGATTACCTATTGTTATGAAAACTTGAAATCGGCCCTAATCAATCGGCCATTTGGATTTGGCTCAATCCCTCTGTTTGTCATGTGACCTTATATCAACCAAATTGAGATGGTTAGGGATGAGTCGGACCGCAGAGTGAAGGAAAAGCAGCTGACAAGTGCTCAGCATATGTGGGACCTCGTTCAAGACTGTTGGAAAAGCATTCCAGGTGAAGCTGGTTGAGAGAATGCCAAGAGTGTGCAAATCTGTCATCAAGGCAAAGGGTGGCTATTTGAATCTCAAATATAAATTATATTTAGATTTGTTTAACACTTTTTTTGGTTACTACATGATTCGATATGTGTTATTTCATGGTGTTGATGTCTTCACTATTATTCTACAATGTAGAAAATAGTAAAAATAAATACGAACCCTAGAATGAGTATGTGTTCTAAAACTTTTGACCGGTAGTGTATAATAACCGTAGATAACATTATAGATTAAAAAAACTCAGCTCACAGAACTGGTTGGGGTATCCATTCAGACACACACTCAGTAATCTCCCATATTACTTCTTCACACCGGAACCAGTCCCCTGACAGCTCTCATGCACTCAGTACTTAATAGTAATAATATCTCTTATTATTCTAAATGTCAATATCTTATTATCTTAATTTCAATCAGTTTAATATCCAAATTTCAGTCATTTTATTATCCAAATTTCAATATGCTTATTATCCACATTTCAATCAGCTTAACACGTCCTTTCCACAATCACACAACTCTCACATCCACAATCACTTAGTACTATTCCCAAACTCACTCAGTAATCTCCATTATTACTCCATGTGCATCTTCAACGATTCTCCTGTCGTTACTTGCTATGCACCATATGTATCTTCAACGGTTCTCTTGCCGCTAGACACCTCTTGTTATTTGTAGTGGCTGCAGACCATGTAGACACTTCTTCAATAAATGTCTACAGGTAGCTGTCAGCGGGGCTTTCCATGGTACCGTTACTCGCCCTCGCTCTAGTCTTTTGATCATAAGACTAGTGAATAGCCTTCTCTCTATAAGACTATGAGTACCTTTTTCTGCGCTACTCACCTTAATTATGTTGTTTTTATCTTTTCTTTTAAATATTTATTTTACTAATTAATTTAACATGACTTACTGAAATCAGTTGCCATCTCTCAATTGTTCGTGGATGATGTGTCCCCTCCTTGGCTGCTCACAGTAAGGGTCTGGTCTGGGCAGGTCTCGTCCACTTTTAGTCAGACGGGAATTTCCCTCACACTTCATAAAATGTGCCAACGTTTTTCCTCACAGGCACCCACTGGAAAGCTCCGCAGGCAGAAATTCAACACAGGGACGCTCAAAGTCAATATTACATTAATCATCCTTTATTATCAGTGTGCTGGAGAGGTTCCAACCAACTCAATGCACCAAGTACACATGTCGATCAGGAGCTCCACCGGGGCAGTCCCGTTAGTTCTCTTATAAACAGACAAGTTATATTTGCATGATTTAGCTTATTCATCATTCATAATGAATTCATGAGTAACGTTTGCTTCATTCATGTGACCACATCTCAAAATTAGGAAGGTGTTTCTCATGTTTGGTATAATGTTTGGTATAAAAGTATATACAGTAAACTTGTTACATCATATTTTTGGGAGTGGCGGCTACGATGAACATTAGGGAAACACTGATTCCATTCCAGCTAAACAAAGGATACATAGCATTTTGCATACACATCTAAAATCTATGATTTAAAAAAATCTGAAAACATGAATAACTTACACACACATTAAGCTGCCCATAAGCAATCATTTCTGATGAAAAAACACATATGTGAAAAATTGGTGGATATAGCGTTTTGGAAATAAGATCTTTAATTAAAAACCTTTGTAACATTTGAAATGCAGATATTGGCTACTCAGAGCTGAGTGTGCTGTAATGCCTGTGTAAGTGTGTGTGTGTGTGTGTGTGTGTGTGTGTGTGTGTGTGTGTGTGTGTGTGTGTGTGTGTGTGTGTGTGTGTGTGTGTGTGTGTGTGTGTGTGTGTGTGTGTGTGTGTGTGTGTGTGTGGTAAAGACTGCTATCAGACTGGAGAGTATTAACATCCTCTCTTCTGACTAATCACCACACTCTCTCTGGCCCCTTTCACCCCCATTACCTGTCTCTGCTCAGACGATGGGGATCTGAGATATCTCTGAAGACACACACACACAGTGTTTGCATTCGTACATTGTCTACATCTAGGCATGCTGGCACTCATCAGAACAAAAGGTTGAGTGTGGTCAAAGTGTGGTCACAATTAATGACCGTCAGGGCCATAACTGTGGTCATTACTGACTAATTAGCATTCCATAGTCTCAGAGCAATAACCATAAAGCTGTTCTGAATTAGCTCTGGCTAAAAATCTCAATCAAGACCTGTCAGAGGAAATGAATGTCATATGTTCGTGATGCTTGTCATAATAGGAAGTATTGAATATACATCATAAACATCAAAAATGCTAATTAACTAACAAGTCTAAGTGGGTCACATAATGACATATTTCATTTTTACTTTCAGCAAAAAGTATATATACTGTATATGGTCAGCTAGGATATTGAATGCTAACTCCCCAAGATCTGCATGTGTAACACACAATCTTCCATTGAAATCCATGCATGCATAATTGTCACCAAAGTCTGGATAAAATGTATGTCCCTAAAGTTACATTTCAGTCTTTCATTTTCACACCTGAATAGAGAAGTCATATTGATAATACTATTGTATGACTGTTTCCACCTTGACAGGGTAGTGTTCATTATAGCATGCTACAGAAAACGAACATGAGCATTTCTCATTGAGCAAGTACAGGTAGTCCCTCTCTGTTTCAGGCCATTTTCTTCCATTTGGTGCCTAATGAACATGACCCAGTCCTGAACCACTGTATTACACTGGTTCTGTCTGCATAGAAAGAAACAAGAGGTCCAGACAAGGCATTAGTAATTAGGGCTGTTGGGGTGAATATATTACCGCAACACTGGCAGTCATAAGTCATGACCGCAGTAAAATTCCACGTGACCGCTGAGTCATGATAATCTCCTGTTAGGCATTCTGGACATGATTTGGTAGTACCCAACTCACTAACAACCATCGGGCCCTAATGTCCTGGTAAACAGGGCTTTATTGTCCCTCTAACCACTCTGACATCAATGCAAAAGCAATCGAAAATCACATCAAACACATCAACACAGTATGGTGCTTTTAAAACTCACCTCACCATGATTGATACACTTGAAGAAAGAAGTTCAACAGCAGGTTGACACTGAGTGGAAAACATGGCCGTAGTGGATGTTGTTTCAAAGCCTAACACAATGAAATGGACAGCGTCTTCTTAGGTGAGGATACCTTGATGGTTCAAAATACCTTTATATACACTATATATAAAAAAGTAAGTGGACACTCCTTCAAATTTGTGGATTCTGCTATTTTTAACCACACTCATTGCTGACAGGTGTATAAAATCGAGCACACAGCCGTGCAATCCCCATAGACAAACATTGGAAATAGCCACACTCATTGTTGACAGGTGTTTAAAATCGAGCACACAGCCATGCAATCCCCATAGACAAACACTGGCAGTAGAACGGCCTTACTGAAGAGCTGACTTTCAATGTGGCACCGTCATAGGATGCTACGTAAGTCAGTTCTTCCAATTTCTGCCCTGCTAGAGCTGCGCCAGTCAACTGTAAGTGCTGTTAGTGTGAAGTGGAAACATCTTGGAGCAACGGCTCAGCCACGAAGGGGTAGGCCATACAAGCTCACAGACTGGGACCGCCGCGTGCTGAAGCGCGTAGTGTTTAAAAATTGTCTGTGCTCAATTGCAACATTCACTAACGATTTCAAAACTGCTTCTGGAAGCCTAGTCAGCACAACAATTGTTTGTCGGGATCTTCATGAAATGGGTTTCCATGGCCGAGCAGCCACACACAAGCCTAAGATCACCATGTGCAATGCCAAGCGTCGGCTGGAGTGGTGTATAGCTTGTCACCATTGGACTCTGGAGCATTGGAAATGCATTCTCTGGGATGATGAATCACACTTCATCATCTGGCAGTGCAACAAAGGAATCTGGATTTGGCTGATGCTAGGAGAATGCTGCTTGCTCCAATGCATAGTGACAACTGTAAGGTTTGGTGGAGGAGGAATATTGGTCTGGGGCTATTGTTCATGGTTCGGGCAATGCCCATTAGTTCCAATGAAGGGACATCTTAACACTACAGCATACAATGACATTCTAAATTATTCTGTGCTTCCAACTTTGTGTCAACAGTTTGGGGAAAGCCCTGTCCTTTTTCAGCATGACAATGCCGCCATGCACAAAGTGAGGTCCATACAGAAATGGTTTGTCGAGATCGGTGTGGCCTGCACAGAGCCCTGACATCATCCCCATAGAACACCTTTGGGATGAATTGGAAGGCCGACTGCGAGCCAGGCCTAATCACCCAACATCAGTGCCCGACCTCACTAATGTTTTCATGGCTGAATGGGAGCAAGTGTTGTGTGTGTGCTCCCTCTCCGGCCTCTAGGTCACCAGGCTACTCGTTATGGCGCACACCCGTCACCATTGTTACACGCACTTGTGCGTCGTCAGACTCACCTGGACTCCTTCACTTCCCTGATTACCTTCCCTATATATGTCACTCCCTTTGGTTCCTTCCCCAGGCGTCATTGTTTCTGTTTCAGTTTCCTGTCTGTGCGTTGTTCGTGTTTCTTGTTTTGTTTTATGTTTAGTTTATTGTGTAACCTTTCTAGCGCAGGCTTTCCGCTAGCGGAACCCCTCGACAACATTCCGCTGAAAAGGCAGCGCGGGGATTTTTTTTTTAAATATGTAACTTTCACACATTAACAAGTCCAATACAGCAAATGAAAGATAAACATCTTGTTAAATCACTCACTCCCTGAACTGGTTTCCCAACTCTTAGCGCACATCGTTACAGCAAGTCCCCGCAAAAATGGTCCAACATCTAGTGGAAAGCCTTCCCATAAGAGTGGAGACGATTATAGCAGTAAAGGGTGTACCAACTCCATATGATACAATGGATGGGTCTAATGCTGATTGATTAAAACCGCATTCCAGCCGGTGTCTATTCCACAAGTTACCAGCGTCTATGACGTTAAAATGCCTATTTACTCTGTTCGATCTGACTGCACAATCCACTGTCTCATCAGCCCAGCAAGGCAATTAATAAACTTGATCTCCACTATAAAAAGCATCTAGACATTATGTCACATTTCTTTGAGACTAACATTTAGTTTTCAAAAGTGGAGATTTGTATAAACCTTAATGTCTGTCTCTCCGACATTTGCAACATTGTTTCAATATTCAAATTCTTATCTCCAGCTGACCTATAGTAATGAATGTGTCAGGAGTCGGTGTGAATGTTGACCTGTTAAAGGTCTTGCTCACATCGGCTACCAATAGCGTTATCACACAGTCATCCGGAACAGCTGGTGCTATCATGCATGCTTCAGTGTTGCTTGCCTCGAAGCGAGCATAAAAGGCATTTAGCTCGTCTGGTAGGCTCGTGTCACTGGGCAGCTCGCGGCTGGGTTTCCCTTTTTTAGTCTGTAATAGTTTTCAAGCCCTGCTACATCCGACGAGCATCAGAGTCGGTGTAGTAGGATACAATCTTAGTCCTGTATTGACGATTTGCCTGTTTGATGGTTCGTTTGAGGGAATAGAGGGATATCTTATAAGCATCCGGATTAGTGTCCCGCTCCTTGAAAGTGGCAGATCTATTCTTTAGCTCGGTGCGGATGGCTTCTGGTTGGGATATGTACGTATGATCACTGTGGGGACGACATCGTCAATGCACTTATTGATGAAGCCGGTGACTGAGGTGGTATACTCCTCAATGCCATTGGATAAATCCAAGAACATATTCCTGTCTGTGCTAGCAAAACAGTCCTGTAGCGTAGCATCCACGGCATCTGACCAATTCCATATTGAGCGAGTCACTGGTATTTCCTGCTTTAGTTTTTGCTTGTAAGGAGGAATCAGGAGGATAGAATTATGGTCAGATTTGCCAAATGGAGGGCGAGGGAGAGCTTTGTATGCACCTCTGTGTGTGGAGTAAATGTGGTCTAGAGTTTTTTTCCTGTGGTTGCACATGTGGCATGCTGGTAGAAATTTGGTAAAACAGATTTAAGTTTGCCTGCATTAAAGTCCCCGGCCACTAGGAGCGCCGCTTATGGATTAGCATTTTCTTGTTTACGTATAGCCTTATATAGCTCGTTGATAACGGTCTTAGTGCCAGTATTGGTTTGTGGTGGTAAATAGACTGCTACAAATAATATAGATGAGAACTCTCTTGGTAGATATTGTGGTCTATAGCTTATCACGAGGTACTCTACCTCAGGCGAGACTTCTTTAATATTAGAAATCGTGCACCAATTGTTATTTACAAATAGATACCAGGCGTAGCTTCTCTGTCCTGTTGATGTATGGAATACCCAGCCAGCTCTATAGTGTCCGTGTCGTCTTTCAGCCACGACTCGGTGAAACATAAGATATTACAGTTTTTAATGTCCCGTTGGTAGGATATTCTTAATCGGAGATCATCCAAATGATTTAATTATTTTCCAGTGATTGCACATTGGCCAATAGTATGGGTGGTAGTGGAAGTTTACTCACTCGCCTACGTATTCTCACTCGCCCTCTTTTTATCCGTCTTTTCTTCACGCAAATGACGGTGGTTTGGGCCTGGTCTCGAGAAAGCAGTATATTCTTTGCGTCGTTAAAGAAAAAATCTTTGTACAGTTCGAGGTGAGTAATCGCTGTTCTGATGTCTAGAAGCCCTTTTCGGTCATAAGAGACGGTAGCAGCAACATTATGTTCAAAATAAATTACAAACCATGCGAAAAAAATAACAAAATAGCACGGTTGGTTAGGAGCCCCGTAAAATGGCAGCCATCCCCTTTGGCGCCATTACACATGCTCTATATCATAAAGCTGCTTATTACTGTAACATTATATTAATAGCCTACAGTCGCATCATGCGGCCCATATACTGTGTGTTTTGATTTCTAAGATATTCTACGGTTTGTATCATTCACAACTAAAGTTGTAGTACCTGTTTTAAATGATCACTTTTATGCTCAACATACTGTAGGTACTTCATATGCGCACTCGCTCTGGAATGGGAAAAATAACCTTTTGATTTTATTCTGCTAAGTTCAATTATATTCTTCTTACTATAAAATCATATAATATAAAATAATGGCACGGGGCTTATAAGCATATCTTGTCAGCTAAATGAACAAGCCTACAGCCTATGGCATGGAGCATAACCAGATAACATCAACTCATATTCTGTTCTTCTGAAAAACATTTTCTTCATATCATAATGTTTCTTTAGACCTGCCTAAAATAAATAATGGATTTTTTGTGATAGTCTATATTAAATTGTTTTATTTTAGTTTTTTTTTACATGCCCCTAAGGAACACATCAGCAGCTTGTATGAGTGGAGGTCCGGAGATGCTAAAAGCAGTTATCTTAATTAACCTTTGCATGACCTTTCATGACCGCCACAAAACTATTAGTAATACGCTTTCATACAATATATCTGCCTTTACAATACCTAAGCCCTGTGTCATTGAACATAGTTCTGCACGAGGATAATCCACAGTGGTGCACTAAGCAGCTTTTGGATGGCTATTACAGTAACATTATATTACACTGATCCTAACGGGAATATCTCTTCATCTGCTGATACTGTGGTAGCGTGTTTCTGTGCAGTGTCCTTCAGTGTATGGGTGCATGCAAACTGAATTTCTTAGTGCTTAGTGTGCACTTAGTGCTTAGTGTGTATTTGTGTGTAAGCATGCTGAATAGCTGAATGCTGAGTGTGTATGCGTGCTGAGTATGTCTGTGTGTGTTTGCATCTTCAGTGTGTGTGTGTGTGTGTGTGTGGGTGGAATTCCTGAAGGCTCAGTGGTAGCCGTCTCCAGAGGTCTTTCCCGGGCTCTGTGGTTGTTTGATGCTATTTGATAGCATTGGGCTTGTTCAGGAGAGAGGCCTATGTGTGAGACGTGAGTGTGTGCGTACTTGTGTGTGTGCCAGGCATGTATGTGAATGAAGCGTGTGGGAGAAATCAACACACGGGGGTAGTTATCCGAGGAAGGTTGTGATGTCTGCTGCTCTACTATAGAATATGGCAAGGCATAGAAAGCCTGTATAGGCTATGCTCGCCTTAAAGCTATTCAACCACCCTTGGAGCAAAATGTATGTCCAATATAGGTTGTTTCTTTATTATTCAAGATGTATGTTTCAGCATTAACGCGCATCAGTGTGTTTCTTGTATTACAGAGCATGCACTAACTAAGATCATATCCTGTTGTTCCGATGTTGGAATTGCCTTATAATTCTGCATGGTAATGGACCTCTCTCAAACGAAGGCTGACCTTATTTCAACTCAATTACTATTCCATGAGACCCTTTATGGCTTAAGAAACACAAGCGCATTTCCTGAGCCTGGGCTTCTCTTGGCCGCCCTGGGATTTGCGCACACACACGCCCCCCAGGTTCAGGTCTGTCAGAGGGGTGTAGTGTGTAGGCTAATTGATATTCTCTCACGCTGCCCTGGGCTTCTCCTAGGAACTTCTCTCTGCAGTGTTGCTGACAGGGCATGTTCCTACACTGCTACAGACTTCAAATGGGATCAAAGGATGGAAGCGTGTGTGTGTGTGTGTGTGTGTGTGTGTGTGTGTGTGTGTGTGTGTGTGTGTGTGTGTGTGTGTGTGTGTGTGTGTGTGTGTGTGTGTGTGTGTGTGTGTGTGTGTGTGTGTGTGTGTGTGTGTCAAAGAGAGAGCAAAAGATAGTGATGTGTGTTACCAGCACGCAAGCTGTCTGCAGTCATCATTCTGCCTCTCTTGCTCGCTCTCATTTGTATCTCTCTCTCTCCCTCTCTCTCTGTTATTTCCATCCAAGGAGAAAGAATAACATCAAAATGTTAGTGAGGTTTCTCGCTGTACGTGCATGGATACAAACATCCAATCGAGTCTTGACATGTGATTGGTTGGATTGGGAAGAGTCTAGGTATGACACTTAACTAATCACTGAGTGTAAAGGCTGCACTGCTGCAGGCCTCCAACTAATCTTTTGGCATTATTACACAGCTGTGGTCTTTCCTTCTTTTATAATCAGGTTCCCTGTGAACGTGTAAAAGTCGAATTAAATGGCAAAACCCCACAGCCACAATTTACAGATTAAGCATCGATCCACTTGGTCTTTCACTTACAGGGAGAGAACGGGCACAGCCTATTATGAGCACTGGGCAAAATCAGGGTCCTCTGTGAACATTATCTCCATGGTAATCTGTTTTGCTTAGGCACTTGAGGTGTTTTTATGATTTGCTCTCAATTTAAATGAATGTCAAACTCTGTGTGGTCTCTCTCTCTCTTTCGTACCGCCCACCTCTCTTTCCCTCACCATTTTCAACTTTCTTTCAACCTCCACCCTCTTTCTCACTGTCACCCTCTATCTCTCGCCTTTCTATCTTTCACCTATCTTCCCCCCCCCCATCTCTCTCCCCTCTCTCACAGTCGCTGGACAGGTAACAGTATAAAAAACATGTCCCCAGCTGTCGTTATCTTTATGTGAAGAGAAGTTCAGCACTGGTTTGATCGTTAATGGAGGATTGCAAATGAGGATTTAATGGTTCTGTGGCCTATAGGTTGGCCCCTCTGGGCCACCGTTGGTTATTGTGTTTCATTAGTGTCTCGGTTGGAGGCTGTTGACACCTCCGGTCCGTCCTAGGCTGCGTCTGAAATGGCACTCTATTCCCTATGAAGTGCACTACTTTTGACCTGGGCCCATTAGGGCTATGGTCAAAAGTAGTGCACTATATAGAAAATAGGTTGCCATTTGGGATGCGACCTAATTCTATCACAGTGAGAAGGGCGTTGCTCCATCCTACTCACAACAGAGAGCCTTATTGTTCTGTGGCTACAAATATACTCCAATGACATATTTATTATACATGATGAGCATATACATGCTTTTATGGCTACCGCCCGATAGGAAAACAAACAGTTTGGAGACCCATTGAATTCTAAGTAGTTATGAGAAGAAGAGCTTGTGAATAATCAATGTTTGTGTCAGTATTTGAGGGTTCTTAGCTTGACTTGCCTTTCGAGGTGTAATATCTGCAATCAACTTAAAATGAACCGGGCAGTGTGAACTCAGATGTACTGTATGGCGCATGATTAGAATGATATTTGTAGGCAAGCTTTGATAGAGACCGATTGAGGTCGAAACGCGTCAGCTTTTTAATAATTAAGAGCATCTATGCCTTGAAAGAATTCTTGTTGTTGCAGTCTTTTTGGGAGATGCCATCACCTTGTTAATTTGTACCTGTTTGTCCAGATGGGATGTATAGTAACAGTAATATGTTGCCCAATAAAAGATAATTTCTTCACGTTACCAATGTTTTGCAACACATTTTAGAGCTTGCTATTATGTACGATACACTTTCATCATTTTATTGCCCATCTCCATGGAAATTAATTAGGCGTTATAATCTTTTCAATGATCAATTATTGTAAAACAACAAACAAAAATGCATTCTTGTATAATTCATGGTGATTTGATTCGGCTCTGAATTGAAGTTTAGGGCTAATATATGGGTCTCCTTTTTCAACGCAATCAATTGTCGTAGAACTTTTTACCCGCGATCTCATTTGTATTATTGCTGTATAACTAGTCCATTCCATTATATCGATTCGATTGTGTTTTGAAGGTGAAGCAGTCCCTGTGTCATTTTGCACAGAGCAATATAAAACACTAATATGGACTCACAGAAAAAAATGCAGTTAATCTAAGGACTACCTCCTAGTACCTCATTCACGTACACTAATTCACTCAGAATATTATGAGAGCAATTTAAGCACCATTTATGAAGCTTGCTCCATTTTCATTTTCTTCATAAGCTGCTTATGTACAACCCCCCCCCCCCCCCCCCACATCTAGAATGCCTGATTAGCTTAGAGTATTAGACTTCTCAAACAAAACATACACACATGTGCACACGCAAGAAGGTACACATCCATACACAGATGCGGGCACACACACGTGGGGGCACAAGTGGACACAAACACACACACGGCCATGTTTTGCTGGCTAAGCCAGTTATTTTTAAAGACCCTGCATCGGATTGCCTCACTGGATGGACTAGTGACATTTCAAGACTTAGATGAAACCCTACAGTTTAGCAAAGAGCGATGGAAAGAAGGGAACGCAATGACATAATTCTCTGCTAAGCAAAATCATTTCTCATTTTTCCACATCTCAGTCTCGACCCTGAAAATGTTCCGACTCCCAATTTACAATTTACCCCATCAGGGAGGGGACTAGGAGACTGGAGAGGCCCCCAGAGCGACTCAAATTAGTAGGAATAATCTACAGCCTTGTTTATTGAAGTCCCATCCGCTGACATTTTCTGTTCCTCTGCGGCAGAACATCTCGTAAGCACTAACGTAATTCTGAGGAAGGAGATTTGATAAGTGAATCCAGCCCTAATGGATCAGTTAGCTTTATAGTCTTCCTCTTGTCTGGCCTTTTGTTTTCCTCCCTGCATCTTAGCATGTGCATTGTTCTTCTCGTGGGGATGGGGGGGGGGGGGGTTGTTACTGACATCCACAGTGGTGGTAACGGGTTTTAGTATACTAACAAGACCAACTCTGCTATTTCTGTTGTTTCTTTTTTGGCCAATTCTCATCAAGTTTAGAACATCTGTCGACTTAGCAACGATGTGTTGTCACGGTTGATTTGGGTGCCCTAGTAGTGTCCGATGTCAATTTGATTTGATATTTGAAACTTCAGTCGTACAGTGCAGTTGAGTATGACGGCCCCACCGTAATGTCAGTCGTTATTGGTGCAATACACCAGTTTTAAACAGAAAACTATCTTCACTCCTCTTCCTTATTTTCCCACCTTAAAGAGCGCCTAAGTGACAAATGAATTTGAACAGTTTGGGGCGGACTGTCAGTTCACACTAACAACGTTATCGCCTAGTATAAGCTGTATAAATGGGGCAGAAATCATTCCAGGTCAGATCCCATGCAGTAAAGAAGGGCTCTTAGCCTGCAAGGGGTTGGAATGGGTCGACCATGGAGTCCCACACTTTCCGAAGGAAAAGACATGTAGGTATGTGCTCAACTTTCTATCTATAGGACAGTAACGAATAGAACAGCAGAAGGAGTAGAAAAACACTTGGTAAATATTTACTTCAAGCATCCAGGTATAATGCTTTATGACTTGTTATAAGCATGTATGAGCTTTTATAATGTCTTACAACAAGGTTTCTGTGTCTGATATCAACATGTCAAATGTACTGGTACTTTATTCCCTCAATGGGAGTGGGGGGGGGGGTTGGTTTTGCAGCAGAATCCTCATCAGTATCCGAATGTAGTATGGTAATCTGGTTTAGACATGCAGGTATGCTCAATTATTTATTGGCAAGCACTATCTGACAGTAGCTCGCATGCTATGCAGCTTGATATCATTTTGAACTTCCAGTTCAGAATCCTACCCGAACTTATCTTTCACCATGGCATAGACATATTCAACATAGATATTGTAAGGATTCAGACCGTTGCTTGCATTACTGCTGTAGAGACTCTCTACATTATTATTATTTTTTAAATAAGTTTATGTCTCCACTCGGTGAAGGAAAGACTTATCTATCTTCACATGCTGTGTCGACTCCTTAGTAGTGCCGAATGATTAACTAAAGTATTGGTGATTTTCTGTTTTTTAAACAACTTATTGACTTACGTCGGTTCAATCTTTTGAGTTCCATTTCGATTTGGGGTTTTCTGAGAGCTTAATACACACATGGCAGAGTTTCTCTAAATCAGATCCAGCCTGAACTGTGCGATGTAGTAGAGAGTTGCAGTTTCCAACAGGCCAATGTTCTACATAGTTTAGCGCATTAAATGTGGTAACTAACTACAATGACCATAATCCATTGCGCAGCTACTTGTCTGGTCTCTGTTTATTTTATGCGTGAGGGGATATACACTGAGTAGACTCAATTTGTTGGGGCATGGACTCTATAAGGTATCGAAAGCATTCCACAGGGATGCTGGCCCATGTTGACTCCAATACTCCTCACAGTTGTGCCATGTTGGCTGGATGTCCTTTGGGTGGTGAACCATTCTTGACACACACGGGAAACTGTTGAGCGTGAAAAACACAGCAGCGTTGCAGTTCTTGACACAAACCGACGCGCCTGGCACCTACTATCATACCCCGTTCAAAGGCACTTAAAACTTTTGTCTTGCCCATTCACCCTCTGAATAGCACACATACACAATCCTTGTCTAAATTGTCTAAAGGCTTAAAAATCTTTATTTAACCTGTCTCCTCCCCTTCATCTACACTGATTGAAGTGGATTTAACAAGTGACGTCAATAAGGGATCATAGCTTTCACCTGGATTCACCTGGTCAATTTATGTCATGGAAAGAGCAGGTGTTGTTAATGTTTTGTATGCTCGGTATATTAAAGTAATGTGAATAAATGATTGTTAATAAGTGATACGCAGAAATGGGCAGACACTACCATCACGGGACTTTTATGAATTGTTTTATTCTGACACAACATTCAACCCAAATAATAGAAACCGACATCGAAAGTGAATATTTTTGTATAATCAAATCGACCTCAAAAAGCACTGATCTCTCAGCACTACTCCCCCAGTGGCGTATTGCTGGTAAAGCAGTAGTCTAATCCAGTCTGCGTCCCCCATATACTCTCTGTATGCTTCAGCCCTGCTAGAGACTGAGCAGTAAAGCATTGGCTGCATGCTGTGCGGGTTGCAGACGAGGACACAGCATGCTGCAGCATCATGCTCGTTGTAATAGTTCTATGCTGCAGCAATAGTTTTTATGGGTATGTTTTGTAGCTCATTGAACATGCTACTGTAATCTCTCATAAGTCATGTGTTCCTCTCAGCAAGCGGCTGGATACATATTGTTTTGTCATGTAATTCTCCTCGCTTCAGGGATGAGGCTGTACACTGACTTGAAATGATGTCCCTGTATTGACTGTGGGAAATATAACAATGCAGCAAATATGACTTGCAATTGGATCATTTATCTGTTCGTGTTGCCATGTAATGATGGCAGTGGGTAAAGACAAGAATTTGACATGCAGCCTCAAACAGAAATAGCAATTCATTTGTTGTGCAAGAACATTTTTGAAAGACTGTCTCCACATATGGAAAACATAGTCCTGTCATGTTCTAGTAAACTTTTGTTCAAATTGTATTGATTTACAGTGCAGGTAATACATTATAGGCAGACTATCATGTCATACAGTCTCTGTCCATATCCCACTGCTACTGCACTGTGCCGGTGGTGTACTGTGTCTGTACCTACGTGTAGAGTCATTGTTGGGCTGACAGTGTCCACTGCTGGCTGCAACATAAACTGCATTGTCTCCAACTGTGCATGTCTCTGCGGCGGCATCTGCGCGCAATCTATCCGAGGAGCATTTACTTGCGAAGACAGGCACCCCACACGTATAGACCGGTCACAGGGGTATTGTTTTCCTCAAAAAGATAGGGGTCCAAACTATTGACACCAGGAAATATTCTGATAAATAAAGTGGTCAAAAGTTTAGTCCCATATTCCTAGCACGTAATGAGTACATCAAGCTTGTGACTCTACAGACGTGTAGGATGCATTTGCAGTTCGTTTCGGGTTGTGTTTCAGATACTTTTGTGCCCAATAGAAATGAATAATGTGAAAGTGGAATTATGTTTTTAGAAATGTTTACAAAATGAATAAAAAATGGAAAGCTGGAATGTCTTATAAGTATTCAACCATGTTATGGCAAGCCTAAATAAGTTCAAGAGTAAAAATGTGCTTAACAAGTCACATAATAAGTTGAATGGATTTATGATTTTAGATTTTTGAATGGCTACCTCATCTCTGTACCTCATTCATAAAATGATCTGTAAGGTCCCTCAGTCAAGCAGTGAATTTCAAACACAGATTCAACCACAAAGACCAGAGAGGTTTTCTAATGCCTTGCAAAGAAGGGCGCGTATTGGTAGATGGGTAAAAATGAAAAAAGCAGACATTGAATACCCATTTGAGCATGGTGTTAATTAGACTTTGGATTATTTACACTTTGGATGGTGTATCAATACACCCAGTCACTACAAAGATACAGGTGTCCTTCCTAACTCAGTTGCCGGAGAGGAAGGAAAATGCTCAGGGATTTCACCATGAGGCCAATGGTGACTTTAAAACAGTTACTGAGTTTAATGGCTGTGATAGGAGAAAACTGAGGATGGATCAACAACATTGTAGTTACACCACAATACTAACCTAATTGACAGAGTGAAAAGAAGGAAGCCTGTACAGAATAAGGATGCATGTTTTAGAAAAAAACTATTCCAAAACATGCATCTTGTTTGCAACAAGGCACTGGCAAAGGAATTATATGTTGTCCTGAATACAAAGTGTTATGTTTGGGGCAAATCCAAAACAACACATTACTGAGTACCACTCCATATTTTCAAGCATAGGGGTGGCTGCATCATGTTATGGGTATGCTTGTAATTGTTAAGGACTTGGGAGCTTTTCAGGATAAAAAGAAACGATATGGAGCTAAACCCAGGCAAAATCCTAGAGGAAAACCTGCATAAATCTGCTTTCCACCAGACACTTGGAAACTAATTCACCTTTCAGCAGGACAATAACCGAGACACATGGCCAAATATACACTGGAGTTGCTTACCAAGACGACATTGAATGTTCCTGAGTGGCCTAGTAACAGTGTTGACTTAAATAAATTAAAACATAAAAACATTCAACATTCAACATAAAAAGCTACAGAGGGCTATATCTGTCCACCAATAAAGGACTAGTAAAGCCCAGAGCACTACTTTTTTATTTTTCAATCGTTTTTTTGTTGTATATATTAACATTGTTTTTTGTATTCTGATTTTTCAGCGGCTATGTGGGTGTGAATACCTGTGTAAATGAGACATTTCTGTATTTCATTTTCAATCAATTTGGGGTGTTGTGTGTAGATGGGTGAGAGACAAAAAATGTATTTCATCCATTTTGAATTCAGGCTGTACTGCAACAAAATGTGGAATAAGTCATTGCGTGCAAGGAATATGGGAGGAAATAGTAAACTTTTGAAAAGGCCTACTTTATTTATAGGAATCTTTAGGGTGTCAATAATTTTGACCGCTACCTTTTTGAGAAAAAAATATCTTTCTTTGAGCAATTGTATTAGTATAAAATAATATAATTTCCCAATTTTTGGGAGAATACAATATAGCTCAGTATTTGAATTATTTATTTATACACTCATTATTGTGCATCTTTATCATGGGTATCAATAATTTCGAACCCCATTGTACATTTGATTTAATAAGGTTAGATGGTTTTCCCTCTGAATATAAATAGGGATTGCATGTGGCATGCCCCCTCCTCTCTTTAAACATCCAGAATATCTACCCCTGGCTAAAACATGTATTAGTAGGACAATGACGCAGTGATTAAAAAAAACATTCATATCGCTGAATAATTTCTCTGACCGGCTCCCTAGTTCCCAGGTGCAACGTGAAAGAGAATGCATACGAATCCAGCCCTGGCCCGGCCATTTGGCAATGCATCTCAGCCCGTTATGCCTTGACATCAACAAGTGGATGCTCGATCGTGTGTGGAAAGAGAGTGTAGCCTAGAGCCCGGTGATGCCACTGTCCCCAAATGTTCCCACTTCTTTAATTAATTGCGGCGACAAACGGCAGATGGCTCTCTTGCGTTTTAATTTCTATCTGTGAATGTTGTCTCTGGAAATGATATCCATCTAACAGAAAAATATCTAATGATTTATGGTGTTGTTTTGTAGTATTGGAACCACCAATCCAGCATATGTTGACAGAAATAATTTTTCTGAAGTGTCTCTCCTGAATACGTCATTGTTTTTTGTGTAGCCTATGGTTTGCTCAACGATTTATCCAGAAATTAGCACTGTGCGCCCTCAACCTGGGCACAGAAGCCTATTCCACGTTGGTTCAACGTAATTTCATTGACATGACGTGGAAACAACGTTGATTCAACCAGTGTGTGCCCAGTGGGCTGTGTGTGTGCGTGTGGCAAAGGAATGAGGCGCTGAAATGAATGAGCCCCGAAAGTGGTTGAGAGATAGACGGAGTGATATTATTGTGAGATTAAATGGCGATAGTAATCATTCCTTTATCATGCTACTCGAGTTGCAGGTTTTATTGACATTTTAGTCATTTAGCGGACGCTCTTATCCGGAGCGACTTACATGAGCGATTTGTAGGGTTAAGTGCCTTGCTCAAGGACACTTGGACGATTTTTCAACTAGTCACCTCAGGGATTTGAACCTTTCGGGTTAATGGGCCAACGCTCTTAATCGCTAGGCTACCTGCCGCCCTATGTTTTTGCAGTTAAACTATTCCTTCTGCTTAAGCACTTGAAGCACACACTTTTATTTAATTTGATTAGCGAGGAGTTCAATAGCCTACATTTTGATGCACGGTTTTACTCTTTTCCAATAGGCTGCCTGACCGGGCAATAAATGCCTACATGGATACATGCAATGGTGGACGGTCCCATACACATTAAAACATATACGAATATATGTATTTTCAGCCATATTTGTAACGAGCCTATTACATGCCCATTGCAATTTAGTTGCGAGCATGTTCGGAGCGGCGCGTCGGTTATTGCACAGCTGAAGCCGCCTTTATGTGTCAAATCTCACTACCGGCTGATAGCGACGCCTGAAGTGAGGGACTTGTGCTCGAGAGGTCGAACGAGAGGGAGGGAGAGTGGGTATTCTCCTCTTTCCTCTCCGAGGCGAGTGCAAAGGAGAGGGTGAGTGGCTAAGACTTGTTGATGTGGAAGATGGGATGATCTAGAGACGGAAACAAGAGTCACCCTTCATCGTTTTTTCCAACAGCGCGGGATTGATGCCAAATGCGCTTTTGCGCGGGAAAGGTGTGCCTGTGCAATGGTGCCTATAGATAGCCTATGTGTTTCCCAGCGGGGTCTCCTATCCTGTCTTTTCGATCACGCACCTGATTGCTGTCTCTCCAACGAACGGTGGGTTTAATATGACATTCCCGACAGCCGTATTGTCTCCTCCGCATCCGGCAGCGTAAGTTTATCTATTTGTATGCAGTTGTCACACCGCCCAGACGTCATCCGCACAGGACCCGGTTAAGCTTAGGTTAGCCTACATTTTTTTTCTCTCTCTCTCTCCAATCGGTGTACAATCGCGTATGTTGTGTTTGTTTCTCTTTGACCACAATACCAATCTACAATGACAGCCCAGATGTGAAGGGAAATGGACTATACAAAGAGACGACGTGAATACGCATCATGCAGCCATGCGGTCGGATAGGTATAGCCTATATTGCTATTCAATGGGCCTAGATATAGCCACGTTTGATATTTACGTATTACTTTGATGTCGTGTTTATCGTACCGACATGTATTGGCTAATATTTGACTCTCCGAGATGAATGGCCATTTCAGGAGCAGTGTTGCGTATTGAATGGTCAACTTGGGTAATATTTCCGCGTAAACGTCGTGTTATCCTATGCTGTACCCTGGCGAGTGAGTGCCCCTCGTCCGACGGTGATAATCACCCAGAAAAAGCGCTTTTGTTTGTTTGTTTGGACGGCTGGCGGAACACACGCGCGCACACACTCAACACAGCGTGGCCACCGCTGTCCAGCGTGCCGACTTCTGAATCCTGCACCGGTCTCCAGGACGAGAGGAGGGAAGGAAGACAAAAGGAGAGGAAGAGACAGGAGTGAGGGAAGGGGAGGCTACAACACACACTGGACATTTAGCAGGGGATGGAAGTGAAAATGTCACCCAATAAACCGAAAATCAATACGCAGATATGACTGTTGAGCAAGCTCGTTTGGGGTGAGTTTTTGCCAAGCAATTTCACCAACTAGACTCCTGAAAATATGGAATGAAATAATTTTATGACAACAGTTTCATAATTCTCACGAACCGTACAATTAACGACAACGCAATGTTTCATAAGCACTAAAATGTAGTGTCTGTACACTAAAGGCAGTTATCAAAAAGTAGACTACTATTTAAATATACCTGATTCAACACCACGGACCGTCTAGCCGCCAAAATGGGACTGTGACCGTGCTGTGAGCGACTAGAGGCGGTTGTTTATGTGGTCTGTGCTCCGTGTGCGGACGGAGTGCGGACCGGACCTGAGCAGCAGTGAGACATTGAGCCATGGCAGCCGCTATTGCCAGCGGTCTGATCCGGAAGAAGAGGGAGGCACGGGAGCAGCATGTAGACCGACCACCCCCGAACAGGCGGAGGAAGAGCCCCAGTAAGAACAAGGGGCTCTGCAATGGCAACCTGGTCGACATCTTCTCCAAAGTGCGTATCTTCGGCCTGAAGAAGAGGAGACTACGGAGACAAGGTGTGAGAAGTTGTGTGTCCCGTGTTTTGTGAGGTGTCTTTTGTGACTTAATGTGGGTAACGCATTGTGCTGTAAAGTCAACCTTTTTATACACATCATTCATTTGGGTAACCCCTCATTGGGAAGTAGGCAAACCGATGTGTGCATTAACATTGATTTAATATAATTAATTCACGAAACTCAGAGATAAACCATGACAGTATAATATTTGCACTGACTATCCCATCATCCGTAAATGTTTAATGAAGGGAGAAAACACGTGTGGTAGGCTATAGCCCAGGATTCCACAACTGGCGTCCTGTATGGGACTTGGCCTGTAGGTGATTTTATTTGCCCCCCCCCCCAAGTTTTCTGATCAAAAAAAAATATATACTGAAATTCTTAATTGTTGGGCATAAAAGACTGTAAAAAACACCAGGAAATCCGCTATAAGTGATTTTAATTTAGTAAATCTGTTCCGAAGTGTTCCCAAGCATAATAGAGAGATATATGTGATCGTATACAAATGTAAGCAAGGTTTGAAGATTATGTTTTAGTCAAACATTATATCTGTTTGGGCGTCTTTCGGTCAATTTGCAGTCTACAAATGATTTGTAATTGTGTTCCGGCCCCGTCCTGCGGCTGGAGTTGATGGTCCCTGCTATAGCTTGTGGCGGCCAATCCCATGGTTCTTATGGTTGACTATAGCAGTCTGTTTGTTGGTCCCTCACAGGCAGGAAGGAGAGAAGGAGAGATAAAACAAATCTACCCCTGATTTAGCCTATATGCAATCTCAGGTAGATGACAGGCAACAGACGAGCTGTGCGTGATGCTTCAGAACAGGGTTCCCCAACTGGTG
This sequence comes from Salvelinus fontinalis, assembly GCF_029448725.1. NCBI lineage: Eukaryota > Metazoa > Chordata > Actinopteri > Salmoniformes > Salmonidae > Salvelinus > Salvelinus fontinalis. Next base: position 17,800,619 of record NC_074683.1, on the reverse strand, counting down.
GCCCGCGGGCCAAATTTCTGAGCTGAAAAAAACCCCCAAAACATTGTTGGACGTAAAAGCCTGTAAAAACACCAGGACATTTTTAGTTTTGAGAATCTGTCCCGAAGTATTCCCACGCGTAATAGAGAGACGTGATCGTATACAAATGTAAGCACGGTTTGAAATATTACATCTCTTTGTAAGGTCCTCTTGTGGTCAATTTGCCATTTACAAATGATTTGTCACTATGTTCCGCCCCCCGCACACCATCCGCTCAAGAAAAACAATCGTCCTGTGGCTGAATCTAGGTGATGATCCCTGCTTTAAGCTGTCACCACATCTTGCTTGAATTGGCCTGTCGGCTTTGAAGCTCCTACATGCACACTGCTGAACTGATGAACTGCATTGTGCATGTAACAAAGCCTTACACATCCCCAGAATGAACAACAAACACAATTGCTATGAGACCTAAAAGGTTAATAGTTCCCTGATAAGAGGCTACGCCTTTCAAACATAATCTTTCCTCACATAACTGTATTGAACCTGTGGGCCACTGCCTTTCATTTATATCCTCCGATCCAAAAATCAAAAACTCATACAGTACACAGGCTTAACAGTGCTGTATTTAGCCAGCTAGACAGCATATTTCCATTCCTAGTCCCTGCCTGTCTGGATGCCCACTGCACTGTCCGATAACCCAGTTCTTCTGGCTTGCGGACAGAGATCCCAGCAGTTGCAGGACTTGATGCTAGATCATGCCAACAGAGACGCACACGGGGCCTAATGAAACCATAATAGGCGCTGTGGGCTTGGGTTTGTGGCGTAGCTGTGTATCTTGGTACCTGCCACTGGTGTCTACGGGGGCAATCTGTCGCTAATAAATTCCAGAGTCAAAGACACTGATGCCAGGCTTATCCAGAGTGACAAACTGCTCCTACAAAGCCTTGACAACAACACACCTGCCATCTCAGGGGCCCCTCTGTTTGTTTGTGTGTGTGTGCATGTGTGTGTGTATGTATTTGTGCATGTGTGTGTGTATGTGTGTGTTCATGTGTGCACGTGTGACAGACGACATTGCCCTGATAAGTATTGGCAAGCGATGCATTGCATTTCGCCTTTCTTAAAACAGGTCCTCCGTCGTAAGACAATGCACGATAAGAATTAAGTGTCGTGGTGGAAAAAGCTACTCAGAAATGGATGATTTGTTCTCGTTGCTGAGTGATAGAGTTGTAGTCAGACCACATGGCGAACACTTGGGCCACGTCCCCTGTTCCCTATGTTGTACACTACTTATGGGCCCTGTAAATAAAAAAATGCACTAGAAAGGGAATAGGGTGCTCTTTGGGATGAAACCTTGGTTGTCACTCATCTTCATCATAGCCGTTATTACTATAGCCGTTATTACTGATTACTGGGCCAGTGGGACGATATCTCATTCATTTCCCACTCGCATGAGAGTTGTTGGGGACAATCTTTAGCGAGCGATTTCACCCACCACCACGGCTTTCGGAGCTCACAGGGGGCTGCTAGGAAATGCTGCCCACTCGAGTGCTCTCTCTCTCTCTCTCACACACACACACACACACATGCATGCACACACACACACACATGCACACAGACGCAGGCACGCACACGTGTACAGAAACAAACACACACAGGCTGAAGGAAGAGTAATGGCTTGTTTGGTGTGCTTAATTCAATGCCGGCCTCGCCGGAAGGACATTTACAGCAAAATAAAGCTGAATGCTCCACCAATCATACGCGGCGCTATAACGCGAGCGGACAATGCAGTTGTCTTTTTTTCAGGGCTTCCACAGCTGAGAATACACTGGAAATAGGGCTTCCAGGGGAGAGCTTTTTCCTAGATGATTTGTTTTTCTGAGACTGTGTGGGTTTTCGATTGAGGAGACCAGGCTTTTCTTTACTGTGGCGCAGTTGACACCGTTGGATGGATCATAGTGCTGGGTGGTGTTCATTAGGCACCAAATGGAAGAAATTGGACTAAAACAGAGAGGGACTGCCTGTGAAGTTTCGTTGCAAGCTCCAGTGAACACGAATGTGTCCTGGATTCATGCATTGGCCACAACACACATACTGATTGTATAGCTGTAGTCCTTTTTTGTAAAAGCGTTTGAAAATTCACCATTTTATAATATTTCTATGGCAATGTTTTCACAAACATTGTCCTTAATCTGAATTTCTGATGATTCTTAGGATTTTACTAAATTTTGTTTGGCAAAAAAACAACTGAACAACAGCTTCCATGTCTGCATCTGAAAGACAACCTCTTCATGCATTTCTTAGTATCTTAGTAGTAGTAAGTCCCTCTTCCACATGGACATACTGAATGTCATGCATCCCCCTGGACCAGATGTGGGCAACATGCGTGTATACGCTATCAGTGAGGTGAAATGGGCAGAACATTGCAGATTGTTCACTTCTATCTCCAACAAGTCTCCATCAACTTACCTGGTGAATCTCCATCAACTTAGGCCACCTAAAACAGTTTAAAAACGTCACCTTTTCACACGTACCAACAAGCGGATGTGATCATTCTACAGTGGTCCCTGCAGCGTACGCTAAAACCGGTGTGATTATGACGCTTATTTAGAACGTTTAGTTTTGATTGACACAACAGTCAGCATTTGAGAAAGCCTCACTGGTTTTTCACAGAAACATTATGCACAAACACAGTCCTTACAAAGTTATGTCCTGTATGTGACCCGTTTATTTTGGGATGCAATATTCAGACATGCACAGAAGTAGCGACAGCATACACAATCATCCAAACCGTGAAATGTAGGCTACATGAGTCCTAGCGCTAACTGAGGAAATATTGACATAACACAAGCGGTCATATTTAGAGAACTCTCCTCTGACAGAAACCACAATATGAATTAGCCAATAGCAATGACTATTTATAATTCATCACATCACGGGTGAGCTCAACATTAATCGAAATATACTTTCTAGAAATCTGAAGTAATCTGATGATGGGTAGTTTGTGCGTGCCGCCATATTTGTTTTTTTCTTGTCAACCGAAGATAATAAGAGGAGACAAGATGAGTATGGTCTGTTTGCAGTATGCATATTGAAGGGGGTGTGTCATCTACGATAATTCACTTCCCTTCATTAATTTCCGGAAGTTTACTCAAAATTTGAGTGAACCATTACTTCACCTCATTATAAAATATTTGGTCTGACAGACATTTACGTGACACCCAGAATGCATTGTATAATGTCAACAGACATGGTGCCACACATAGCAAGCAAATAGCTTAGCATTAGCTCATTATAATCAGTACAACCTTCAAAAAAGTATTTTACACACGTCATAGTAGGTGTCTATTACAATCGATGCAATAATTGGAATTCATTATTTGTCACCAGTACTTGAAAACATGTGAATAAAACTGTAAATACATTATGCTCCATCCATTCATACTGTATGCTACAGTAGAAACGGCAACACGTTATACAGAAAATAAGGCACTTACTTTGATAGGAACGCACATAAGTTATTATTTGTAAGGAAAACATAAATGCAACAATGCGAGCACCAGCAAGAAAATTTGCTAGTTCGTGCAAGACTGTGCATATGTCTGCATACATGATGTGCGGAGGAAGGGCTCTCCTCGAAGAGGGAAGTATGTCCAGCTCAGTAAAGCCTCAAACATAAATTGGCCGCAACACTGAAATGGGCTACTTCAATGTGAATTAAAGAGGAGGCGGAACAACCCTCAAATCAAACTGTTGTTAGAAAATAGAACTTGTTAGAATATAACTTGAAATTGACAAGTTGAAGCATAGTCTATAATCAGTATTAACTGTCCTGTTGCGTAACAATCACATTTGTGACTCACAACCTGGATTTGGTCTTATGAAGCAACGTTTGCATTTCTGTTTTTTACATTGGATAAAGTAGAGACTCAGAGCTACAAAATGGTATATCATACACTGCATTTAAGGAAACAATGGGAAAGTAATTCTGCTTTGAAAGTTGGCCAACTCGTAAACTCACTTTTGAGAAAACGGTCTTTCAATGTTTTGGTACAACTATTCGAGAGCCCTTCTTTGTCTACACCCATTCAGCATTGTTCACACCCTCTTAAGCCTTAGCCCCACCCATCTCTTTAAGGGTTGATCCAACCGTTCTGTACTAACTTGCCAGCTACTTCCAGACATCTAAGAGAGAGAGAACAGCTCACTGTGGTTTCGCGTTCAGAGAGCACACTGGACGCTCTGGCCAATAAGTAACGTTGTTCCGAGAGCTGTGACCTCAGAACTACAGTCAATTACCCAAGCTAACTGGCTAACATTGGCTAACTACTTCCAGACACATAATGAGAGAACAACCCAGTCTGACCGTTTTACTTGCCCTAGCAGAGCTGGTTAGGCTTTTTTCATGTTATCCAGAGTGCTGGTGTCTAACTGTGCTGCTGGCAGCAATTGAATTACGCTTTGTTGCTGACGTCTACTGACACCGGACATATTCAACGGGTGTTGAGCGTTCAAATATGTATCAGTTATTATGCGCTCTGGCACAATAAGACAAGAGTCTATTGTAACTATGTAACTAGATAGCTAGCTAGGTAAACAATTAATCCCAAATGCATGACGTAGCGTTAGTTAGCGAACCAGCGAGCAAACGTTAGCTAGCTAGCTAACAGTACACTTTAACGTGAAATGAAAATACTTTGTCATGAATCTGCAGGTAGCTAACCAACCAGGTTCTATGGCTATAACTAGTCAAGCAATTGTGTCTGAGATACGAAGAATAAGATCATACACGTAACGTTAGCTAGCAACCCAGCCAGCTAACGTTAGCTAGCTAAAAGTACACTTGAAATTAAACCACTTTCTGTCAAAATTAGAAACGTGTAATATCTAAACATTTTACCAGTATACATCACGGTTGGATGCGTCTCCTGTCTGATGCCATACATGGTTGCCTTATTTTGACGATGTAATCCAGACTGGTGTTTTCTCCATCTCTTTAGCTATCATACCCGAATTCCACTGATTTCAAAATTCGGTCTTCCAGAAAGTGTAGAGCATACACAAAACACTAGCTAGCTAGCCAGCCAGCTAATGTTAGCTAGCTAACAGTACACTTTAAGTTGACATTAGGTTTATGCAGTTTTACTACGCGATACGTTTAAAAAAAAAAAAGCTGCGTTCTACACAATTATCTAAACATACTGACCAGCTCCAATAGACAGACGCGTGCTATATGGTAGACCAATCCAAATTCATCTCTCGGCATGTCCAGACCACTCATTTTCTCAGCCAATCATGGCTAACGGGAAGGTTGCTCTCTTTTTCTGTGGCTACATTTACATTTAAGTCATTTAGCAGACGCTCTTATCCAGAGCGACTTACAAATTGGAAAGTTCATACATATTCATCCTGGTCCCCCCGTGGGGAATGAACCCACAACCCTGGCGTTGCAAGCACCATGCTCTACCAACTGAGCCACACGGGACCAACTAAACCAACTAGGCTCGTAATTTAACTATTTTATTCGTATTTACAGATGGCATACAAGTTTAATATTAAGGCACATGAAGGTTCACATGTTCGAGAAAGCATCTCTGCCAAAAAACGTATGTTGATAAAATATATTTTTTTACGTTCAACCAGCTCTCCTGTGAAGTCGTGATTTGCGATATACGCCTAGTTTCCTGAATCGGGTCACATTTTGGAACAGTGAGTGTATTCCTGCATCACGTGCATAAAACTATCAACGTGAGATATATGGAACTCACGTGTGAAAAGGTTAAAACAGTTAAAATACTTAAATCTTAAAAGGAAAAAAAAATCATAAAATGCTGGTCTTTCAGTCTTCCACTGCTAATTGTTATGCAATGTATACATCTACTCACCTATCATTCAAAGCCATGACAACAGGATCAGTATGAGCATGTCAACTAACTGCTGATTGTGAGTTTTTCAGGGGGAAAATGCATTATTTTTAGTCTATGGAAATACTGAGCCTGTTTTCTTTTGAACCTGCTGAATGTGCCCCATACATATTCAGAGCAGTATTGGACAGCACACGCATGCGAACACATTTATTTGTTGTATTAGATAATAACTTCAGAATCCAGACAAAATGTGATATATGTAGCCTCGTTTAAATGTTTCTTTTCACAAAGTTAAGATGGATTGATAATATATTATAGAATGCATATCACATTGACGATACCTGTGGGAATCTGTAACAAGCAGATCTCAGTTGAAATACTATTAAATATCATTCAAATACTTGTAGCGTTCTCTTTAGCCTGCCTGGAGTGCCAAATGGGCAGGGTTTGCACTTTTGCTAGTCTATTGGTTCCATTGTTCCAGAAAAGCTCAATCAAGTCCTGCTAAAGTATTTGATGTGATTTGATCTGATAACAATTCCATAAATCATTGGACTCTATCTACAGTATGCTATTAGAATGTGTCCTATGAGAGAGTTTTACCCTAAGATTGAAGATCTTTGGCCAGGTGTAGACTAGAGGTCGACCGATTATGATTTTTCAACGCCGATACCGATTATTAGAGGACCAAAAAAAGCGGGTACCGATTAAATCGGCCGATTTTTATATATATGTTTGTAATAATGACAATTACAACAATACTGAATGAACACTTTTATTTTAACTTAATATAATACATAAATAAAAATCTATTTAGTCTCAAATAAATAATGAAACATGTTCAATTTGGTTTAAATAATGCAAAAACACAGTGTTGAATAAGAAAGTAAAAGTGCAATATGTGCCATGTAAAAAAGCTAACCTTGCTCAGAACATATGAAAGCTGGTGATTCCTTTTAACATGAATCTTCAATATTCCCAGTTAAAAAGTATTAGGTTGTAGTTATTATAGGAATTATAGGACTATTTCTCTCTATACCATTTGTATTTCATATATCTTTGACTATTGGATGTTCTTATAGGCACTTTAGTATTGCCAGCCTAATCTCGGGAGTTGATAGACTTGATGTCATTAACAGCGCTGTGCATCCCAGCATTGCTAAGAGCTGCTGTTTGAATGAATGCTTACGAGCCTGCTGCTGCCTACCACCGCTCAGTCAGACTGCTCTATCAAATATCAAATCATAGACTTTATTATAATATAATAAACACACAGAAATATGAGCCTTAGGTCATTAATATGGTCAAATCCGGAAACTATCATTTCGAAAACAAAACGCTTATTCTTTCAGTGAAATACGGAACCGTTCTGTATTTTATCGAACGGGTGGCATCCATAAGTCTAAATATTGCTGTTACATTGCACAACCTTCAATGGTATGTCATAATTATGTAAAATTCTGGCTAATTAATTACGGTCTTTGTTAGGAAGAAATGGTCTTCACACAGTTCGCAACGAGCCAGGTGGCCCAAACTGCTGCATATACCCCGACTCTGCTTGCACAGAACACAAGAGAAGGGACACAATTTCCCTAGTTAATATTGCCTGCTAACATTAATTTCTTTTAACTAAATATGCAGGTTTAAAAATATATACTTGTGTCTTGATTTTAAGAAAGGCATTGATGTTGTTAAATCATCACCTGTTTGGCAAAGTAGGCTGTGATTCGATGACGAATTAACAGGCACCGCATTGATTATTTGCAACTCAGGACAATCTAATTAAACTAGTAATATCATCAACCATGTGTAGTTAACTAGTGATGATGTTAAGATTGATTGTTTTTTATAAGATAAGTTTAATGCTAGCGAGCAACTTACCTTGGCTCCTTACTGCACTCGCGTAACAGGTGGTCAGCCTACCACGGAGTCTCCTCATGGAGTGCAATGTAATCGGCCATAATCGGCCTCCAAAAATGACGATTACCGATTGTTATGAAAACATGAAATCGGCTCTAATTAATCGCCCATGCCGATTAATCGGTCGACTTCTAGTGTAGACGTTCAAAAGACACTTCTGTGTGATTCAATCATGATTGGATCTGTCGGATGACGTGATTTCAAATAGTATCTGATTACAATTCCAGAAAACATTGGACTCTATCTATCTATAGTATACTATTGGAATGTGTCCTGTGAGAGAGTTTTGCCCGAAATGAATGAGATTGCAGGTCTTTCACCAGGTGTAGATGTTCCTTTAGAGGTGGACAAGAAGGATTTTTGTCTGTGTTGTCGCCAAATGTACAAATACATTGGTTGTTTATTGCCACAACGGGAAATCCAATCAAACGATTTGCTGACCTATTTCACTGTCATGCCAGTGATACCTGGATAATACATTATATTTCCATCATGTCAACAGAGACTTAGAAGGGTTAAGTGCCTTGCTTAAGGGCACATCAACATATTTTTCACCTAGTCAGCTCGGGCTTCAACCCAGCAACCTTTCAGTTACTGGCCCAACGTCCTTAACCGCTAGGCCACCTGCCGCCGTAGATGATTGGATTACTTCTACGGTTCAAAGGGTTTTCATCGATTGCATCCAAACCCATGTTCTACTAAATGTATTCACTGAGTATGCAAAACATTAAGGAACCCGGCTCTTTCCACGACATAGACTGATCAGTTGAATCCAGGTGAAAGCTATGACCCCTTATTGAAGTCAGTTGTTAAATCCAAAGTCTTGGGGGAATTGAGACATGGATTGCGTATGTGCGTCATTCAGAGGGTGAACAGGCAAAACAAAAGTGGACCACTGGTTTGACATTCACTCTCTATGCCAGCTATCATTGTATTTCCGGTAGGTTTCTTTTCCCCAGGAAAATCCGTCATCAACACGATTACCTTTTCCAATGGAACATATTTATTCCTGAAGGGTTTCACACACATATATGTCATATTAAACCACAGTGGAGGCACTAGTTATTTTGATTGTCTGGGAAATGTCTGAATGCAAAACAGTCCCAGAACACCCTGGTACTGTAATGTAAAGCCACGACAGGGCTGCGCACTCATCTTTGTATTGAAACAACGGACAAATGTTCTTTCGCTTGATGAATGACAAACAGTCTACCGTTTACATCACTTGAATTGATGATAGATTTAAAAAAAAAAAAAAAAAATTTGAGATGGAAGTTATATCGTTCCATATTGTTTAGTAATGTCCGTATCAGATTATGAATGTTGACATAAGCCCTCAGATAAACTGTAAAACTGAAAGCAGCTTTTTTTATTGGCCTGCAGGTCCCAGATCTGTTGGTGATACCATCTCAACTACTTGTCATGCGAAACACGATAACACAAACAGATCTGTGACCAGACTAGCTTTTCATATGCTTCCTGTTATCTTCCATGACAACATGGAGGAGAAAGAGACGGAGAGGGCTTTTCCGAGGCGGGCTGGAAAAGCACCTAAAATATTCCAGAAACATCCAAAGTGTGTCAATCAGGGTTGGGCTGTCGGTGAGGTGTGCAACTGCTGTGTGTGTGTGTGTGCATGCAGCTGAACATGTGACTCCACTGTCTTGAAGAGAGAGAGAGAGAGAGAGAGAGAGAGAGAGAGAGAGAGAGAGAGAGAGAGAGAGAGAGAGAGAGAGAGAGAGAGAGAGAGAGAGAGAGAGAGAGAGAGAGAGAGAGAGGAGAGAGAGAGAGAGGAGAGAGAGAGAGAGAGAGAGAGAGAGAGAGAGAGAGAGAGAGGAGGAGAGAGAGAGAGAGAGAGAGAGAGAGAGAGAGAGAGATCAAGTATACAGTGATTGTTCCATTTATCCCAGGAGTAACCCTATTGTAAAAAATAAAATAAAAAACGAAACAAAAAAACACAATTTCAGCTCGAGAGAAAAAGGGTTGTAATCTTTTTGATGTGTGTGAAGGTTTTGAGAGAGCGGGCAAGGGAGGGATACACCTATTGCATAAACCAACATTTCTACTCAGCAGAAGGAAGGATTTGATGTGTGTTTGTTGTGAATGCAGAAAGAGGGATGCCCCTACAGCTGCAAAACCACTGCAGCTATATCAACTGTTAGTCGTGAAGGGTACCCTGCCCGGTTCTTCATTTGCAAAACCACCATGTCTGACTCTATTGAGATAATTACCTTTAAGGAGAGAGAGAGAGAGAGAGCTCAAGTGAGAAAGAGGAATACACCTTCAACTGCTCAGGATGCGGTTTTGAAAAAGGGATTTTGTCAGTACAGTATATCCAGGGATTTTCTCAGTACAGTAGATCCAACCCCCTTTCTATTCAGCGACTGAAAGCCTTACGTATCGTAAGTCTGAGAATAAGCCTTATTCTCAATAGTGGTGCCCTAGTAACACCCACAGCTTTGTTTGTTCTGTGCATGTGGCATACAACCTTGCATCCCACTGCTGGCTTCCCACTGAAGCTATGTAGGGTTGTTCCTGGATGGGAGACCAGATGCTGCTGGAAGTGGTGTTGTAGGGCCAGTAGGAGGCACTCTTTCCTCTAATCTACAAAAAAGATCTCATTGCTGTCGTTCAGATGGGACATTAAACAGGTGTCCTTACCCTCTTTGGTCCCCAAAGGTCCCATGGCACTTATTGTAAGAGTAGGGGTGTTAACCATTGTGTCTTGGCTAAATACCATCATCCCCAGCTTCCAATTGGCTCATTCCTCTCTGCTGTAACTATTCCTTGGGTTGTTGCTGTAAATGAGAATGTGTTCTCAGTCAACTTACCTGGTAAAATAAAGGTTAAAGAAATGTGTGAGAGAGGCCAGTAGCCTTGTATATGGGTTGAAAATGACAGATCTGGGCACTGTTAAGTGTCTAAATTGGAATGCAGTGGCTGTACCTCAACATGTAATAAATGGCAGGCCTGGGTTTCACAGCACTGTATGGGTTTTGACTGACAGCCGTTCTGAATTTGAGCACCACACGCAACAAGAAGTTGCCCCCATCCCTCATGCTAATTGAGCAACTTTAGCTAAATATTTGTTGTCTGAGGGAGGGAAATGCTGTAAATTAAGAGGACTCAATGTATTTTGAAAGATGAGAAGCTAAGGATTATAATAAATACCGCTTTTATGTCATACAAGCAAGCCAAACACCTGTGAGTACAAATGTGTGGAATGTCACATTTCCAAATCATAAAACTCATGTAATAAACCGTGTCAACGTTCATGAAGACTATGCTTGATGTACAGTTACAAGATCACATGGCGTCATACCCTGGGTTCTTCTGAACAGAATGAGCCTATGTGTGTCTATTGTGAAGAAAATCCACGGTGAAACACGCACCTGTGTGCACGCATAACTGCTTTCTATGCACACCAAAATGACAATCTGTTGCCCTGTGAAAAGCCTAGAACTGTAAGATCGGAATTTGTTACTTAGCTAGTCATGTTGGAAATAGAACATGCCCATCTGACCAAGATTACGATTTATAATGGACCGGTTTTGAATTGCGTAAACAAAAACAGTCGTTGTGTGATGACGGGGAGGCTGGGTTGTGTTCCAAACGAAACAACTACAAGTGTGCTTGCTTTAGTTCCTCTACAGCACAGCTAGGAGAGCAAATATATATTTTTTTAAAGCACCTTATAGTTGAAGAATCTTCTTTGAGTCACTTTGGAGTGGTGGGTGGCCACTCGGAGACACAAATGAGTCCTCTCACTCAAACCCTGTAGCGCCTACCCCACCTTGCACCCACTCCACCCTTTCCAGGAATATTCTTATCATTTTACTGAATGTCTCCAGAGAATTTTCAGATTTCGTTATCAACAAATGCGGCAAAAAGTAAAGTGCGCATAAAATCAACAGTGTAATGTCTGGATTCCATTTTGGGTCAGCTGAGCTGTTGTGTCCTCAACTTGGGTCCAATCATTTCCCCATAACCTCTGAACAGTTCCCTTTCAATTGCTACCTGGCTTATGTATATGCTTTTCATATTTCTCCTGTGAGAAACATTTCAATGTAGTCCTATCCATATAGGCCGATTCCCACAAGTATAAAGGTTTAACTTAACATCGCACGGCCACACATGTAGCGGCGTATATGAATGTCTGCCATCAATTGGCAATGGTGAATAATGTATTGAATATTCAGTCTGAGGACATACGAAGGCTTGCATAATAGATAGGAGTAGATTTCTTCAGCTCCACTCGTACAGAAGGACTAAAATGTTCCAATTCTGCCATGATGAGAAAGAATGTCTGTGGCTTCTATCTTACGTTTAGTAAGGCATTTAAAGGGATACTCCCCAAATTACAAAAATACAAGTGGCCAGGTAAACAAAAACAAGGCATGGATTGTCTTACCTTGTCCATAGACTCCTAACAGGGTAGGGGAACCAATATGTCATTTTGTAATTTGGGTGAACTATCCATTTAAGCTTATTATGCATTGTTCTCAGTGTAGCTGCTGGATTTGCATTTCAGCTATGGTTTTGCTGGTTTTCTCTGGGCTTTTTATCAAACTCGGGTCACTTTGGAAATAGTGGGGAAATAAGTCCCTGGGCTACAGGATACAGTGCCTTTGGAAAGTATTCAGACCCATTGACTTTCTCCACATTCTGTTAGATTACAGCCTTATTCTAAAATGTATTAAAATGTTTTTTTCCCCTCATCAATCTACATACAATACCCCATAATGACAAAGCAAAACAGGTTTTTTGAAATTTTTCAAATGTATAAAAAAAAAAATCTGTAATATCACATTTACAAGTATTCAGACCCTTTACTCAGTACTTTGTTGAAGCACCTTTGGCAGCAATTACAGCCTTGAGTCTTCTTGGGTATGACGCTACAAGCTTGGCAGACCTTTATTTGCAGAGTTTCTCCTATTCTTCTCTGCAGATCCTATCAAGCTCTTTCAGGTTGGATGGGGAGAGTTGCTGCACAGCTATTTTCAGGTCTCTCCAGAGATGGTCAATCGGGTTCAAGTCCGGACTCTGTCTGGTTCACTCAAGGACATTCAGAGACTTGTCCCGAGCTCCTGTGTTGTCTTGGCTGTGTGCTTATGGTTGTTGTCCTGTTGGAAGGTGAACCTTCGCCCTTGTCTAAGTTTCTGAGTACTCTGGAACAGGTTTTCATCAAGGATCACTCTGTACTTTGCTCCATTCATCTTTCCCTTGATCCTGACTAATCTCCCAGTACCTGCCGCTGAAAAACATCCCCCCAGCATGATGCTGCCATCACCATGCTTCACCATAGGGATGGTGCCAGGTTTCCTCCAGATGTGACGCTTGGCAGTCAGGCCAAAGAGTTCAATCTTGGTTTCATCAGACCAGAGAATCTTGTTTCTCATGGTCTGAGAGTCATTAGGTGTCTTGTGGCAAACTCCAAGTGGGCTGTCATGTGCCTTTTACTGAGGAGTTGCTTCCGTCTGGCACTCCATCATAAAGGCCTGATTGGTGGAGTGCTGCAGAGATGCTTGTCCTTCTGGAAGGTTCTCCTATCTCCACAGAGGAACTCTAGAGCTCTGTCAGAGTGACCATCGGGTTCTTGGTCACCTCCCTGACAAAGGCCCTTCTCCCCCGATTGCTCGGTTTGGCTGGGCGGCCAGGTTTAGGAAGAGTCTTGGTGGTTCCAAACTTCTTCCATTTAAGAATGATGTGTTCTTGGGGACCTTCAATGCTGCAGACATTTTGTGTACCCTTCCCCAGATCTGTGCCTCGACACAATCCTGTCTCAGAGCTCTACGGACAATTCCTTCATCCTCATAGCTTGGTTTTTGCTCTGATATACTGTGCACTGTCAACTGTGGGACCTTATATAGACATGTGTGTGCCTTTCCAAATCATGTCCAATCAATTGAATTTAACACAGGTGAACTCCAATCAAGTTGTAGAAACATCTCAAGGATGATCAATGGAAACAGGATGCACCTGAGCTCAATTTCGAGTCTCATAGCAAAGGGTCTGAATACTTAGGTAAATACGGTATTTCTGTTGATTTTTATACATTTGATAGAATTGCAAATATTTCTAAAAACCTGTTTTCACTTCTTCATTATTGGGTATTGTGTGTAGATTCATTGGGAAAACATTTATTTAATCCATTTTAAAATGAAGCTGTAACGTAACAAAATGTGGAAAAAGTCAAGGGGTCTTAATACTTTCTGAAGGCACTGTATATCCTTGCTCCTTACACAAATGCAAACGCAGACAAAATCAAGGACATTAAATGTAAAAATTTAACATTTTAGTCATGTGTGACCGATCGCCTTGGTTCAGTCTTATGTAGCAAAATTAGAAATTGTGTTTTTTACAATGGATAAATGCAGAGACACAGAGCTACAAAATGGTATATCATACACTGCATTTGTGTAATTCTGCTTTGAAAGTATCTTTAAGGGTTGATCCGCGCGTTCTGTACTAACAACAGCGGTCAAGCACCCAAGCTAACTGGCTAACTTGCTAGCTACATCCAGACACAAATGAGAGAACAGCTCACTGAACATTACTCGCCCTAGCATAGCTGGTTAGGCTGTTTTTATGTTATCCAGAGCATTGGTGACTGCAACTGTGCTGTCAGATTATCCTTTCGTAAATTCAGCGCACATTAAACGCCCTGGCCGATGAGTAGGGTTGATCCGAGCATTCTGACCTCACAACGGCAGTCAAGCACCCAAGCTAACTGGCTAACATTGGCTCGCTTGCTAGCAATTCCCAGACACAAATGAGAGAACACCCTACTCTGACCATTTTACTCACCCTATCAGAGCTGGTTAGGCAGTTTTCATGTTATCCAGAGCTTTGGTGACTGTAACTGTGCTGCTGGCAACAATTTAATTATGTTTTTTTTTGCTGACGTTTACTGACACCGGCCTTATTCAACGGGTGTTGAGCGTTCGTAAATTCATCAGTTATTCTGTGCTCTGGCACACTCAGACGAGAGTGCACTGAAATCGGAGTAGATGGCCAGACTGAATTTACGAATGCACCCAAAATGGTTACTTTTAACCAAGACTTAACAAGTCTAAACAATGAACCATAATCCCAACTCATGACATTACTACCCTGCATGAATCTGCAGGTAGCTAACAACCAGGTTCAATGTTAGCTAGCTAAAATTAGGCTATAACTAGCTAAGCAAATGGCTCTGAGATACGAATAATACGATCATACACGTAACGTTAGCTAGCGAGCCAGCCAGCTAATGTTAGCTAGCTAGCTAACAGTGCACTTTAGCTTGAAATGAAAGTGAACTAGAAACGTGTAATATCTGAAAATGCACCTAGCTAGACTATCTTATCCATATACATCATTGTTGGACGCTTGTCCCTGTCACAGATGCCATGGTTGCCCTTAGTTTGAAGATGTAATCCGGAGACAGGTGTTCTCTCCATCTCCTTATCTCATCTCTGCATGTCCAGCCCACTCATTATCTCTCATTATCTCAGCCAGTCAAGGCTAGTGGGAAGGTTGGCATCTTTTTCTGTGGCTAAACCAACTAGGCTCGTATCTTAACAATTTTATTCATATTTACAGATGGCATTCAAGTTTGTTATTAAGGCACAGGAAAGTTCACATATTCCAGAAGGCATTTCTGCCAAAAAAAAGATTACGTTCAAAGGGCTCTCCTGTGAAGTAGTGACCCGCGACATATGCCTAGTTTTCTGAAACGGGTCACATTTCATATCCAGAGTGACTTACAGTTAAGTGCCTTGCTCAAGGCGACCATTCGGGTTCTGGCCCAATGCTCTTAACCACTAGTCTACCTGCCGCCCCAGGACGCACACACACACACACACATGCTCACACACTTGTGCACACACACACGCCTCTGCACACTGTGTGCTAGCGCAGCGAGCTCTCAGCTCTGTCTCCATTTTAATTATTACAAATCGGCCTCTGCTGAACTGTCTGAGGAATCAATCTCACTCTCTGAGATTGTTTTAAACGCTGCTGATCAAAGTCTTTAATTGATTGGAGGAGGCCATCTTAGTGTCTCTGCCTGCTTGTTCTCACTCAAGGGGATTGTGTTCTCATTAAAAATCCATGTGAAAGTGTGTGTGTGTGTGTGTGTGTGTGTGTGTGTGTGTGTGTGTGTGTGTGTGTGTGTGTGTGTGTGTGTGTGTGTGTGTGTGTGTGTGTGTGTGTGTGTGTGTGTGCTTGTAGCACATGGGGATGTGTGAAACTTACTCGTCAGCCTGAAGTGTCCCCACATCAGCCTGAAGTGTCCCCAGCAAATAGCTACCTATTTGCGTGGCGCTGACTGTTAAGACGCTTCATGAGGGCGGTCACGTGTGCTAGCAAAGCAGAGGTCCAAAGTTCACGCCAGGATATGGGCCAAATTTGGAGGAAGTCGTACTTACTAAGCAAGCATCACAATGTCCTTTACGTGTGCTGGCCTATGAAGTCTCCATAAATGTAGATATCAATTCATGACATCTGAAAATCCTAATGTGGTCTCTACGCTGCCTCAGCGTTAGCGTCCCATACTCTTCAGTCAGAGAGAGAGGGCGATGTCAGTAGTTTTTCTCCAATTGCTTTGGTGCTCTTTTCACAAGTAAGTGGTGAATTTTCAAAACTCCGAACTGGTAAAACTTGGAACGGCCAAGTCTTATATTCAAAACCTTTTTATTGTGCATTCATTTTGTTTGGACACATCTTTCACCACACAACCATTGATCCAAAAACGGTGAAATTTCTTGAGAACATTATTTTAGTCACCAAACCACAACATGATATCTTCTCAATCTAGTTGTTTTTACCCACCAGTTAATCCAATAGCATTTCCCTTTGAATGTAACATGCTACAGTACTGTACATTACATTACACGGTTTTCACATTAGGCAATACACTTGCACTACCCATCAAAATGTAACATCAAATTTCCGTAATTCTTATCCCATGTGCGATCAATCAGTCAATCAATCAATCAAAGCCCTTTTTACATCAGCAGATGCTACAAAGTGCTTGTACAGAGACACAGCCCCCATAAAAACAAAGTGCAAGCAATGCCGATGTAGAAGCACATTGGCGAGGAAAAACTCCCTGTAAAGGCAGGAACCAAGGAAGAAACCTAGAGAGGAACCAGGCTCTGAGGTGTGGCCAGTCCTCTTCTGCTGTGCCGGGTGGAGATGTTAAGAGTACACGGCCATTAAGGCCAGATTGTTTATCAAGATGTTCAAACGTTCATGGATTACATTATGATTACAACCTTTTTTAACCAGGTAGGCCAGTTAAGAACAACTGCGACCTGGCCAAGATAAAGCAAATCAGTGCGACAAAAACAACAACACAGGGTTACACATGGGATAAACAAGCGTACAGTCAATAACACAATAGAAAAATCTATGTACAGTGTGTGCAAATGTAGTAAGGTTAGGGAGTTAAGGCAATAAATAGGCCATAGTGACGAAATAATTACAATCTAGCATTAACACTGGAGTGATAGATGTGCAGATGATGATGTGCAAGTAGTGATACTGGGGTACAAAAGAGCAAAAAAAACAAAAACAATATGGGGATGAGGTAGTTGGGTGTGCTATTTTCAGATGGACTGTGCACAGGTACAGTGATCGGGAAGCTGCTCTGACAGCCGATGCTTAAAGTTAGTGAGGGAGATATAAGTCTCCAGCTTCAGTGATTTTTGCAATTCGTTCCAGTCATTGGCAGCAGAGAACTGGAAGGAAAGGCGGTCAAAGGTTGGCTTTGGGGATGACCAGTGAAATATACCTGCTGGAGCGCGTGCTGCGTATATTGGTTCCTGACTTCCCTGAAAAGTTGCATATCGCGGAGGCTATTCAATGCTAATGCATTACGCCACAGGATGTTTTTGTGATGGTCAAGGGCAGTCAAGTCTGGATGGAACCAAGGGCTGTATCTGCTCTTAGTTCTAAATTCTTTGAATGGGACATGCTTATTGAAGATGGTGAGAAAAGCACTTTTAAAGAACAACCAGGCATCCTCTGCTGACAGGATGAGGTCAATATCCTTCCAGGAGACCCGGGCCAGGTCGATTAGAAAGGCCTGCTCGCTGAAGTGTTTTAGGGAGCGTTTGATAGTGATGAGGGGTGGTCGTTTGACCGCGGGCCCATTACGGACGCATGCAATGAGGCAGTGATCGCTGAGATCCTGGTTGAAGACAGCAGAGGTATATTTAGAGGGCGAGTTGGTCAGGATAATATCTATGAGGGTGTCCATGGTTACGGATTTAGGGTTGTACCTGGTAGGTTCCTTGATAATTTGTGTGAGATTGAGGGCATCTAGCTTAGATTGTAGGACGGCCGGGGTGCTAATCATATCCCAGTTTAGGTCACCTAACAGTACGGACTCTGAAGATGGATGGGGGGCAATCAATTCACATATGGTGCCAATGGCACAGCTGGGGGCCGAGGGGGGTCTATAACAAGCGGCAACAATGAGATACTTATTTCTGGAAAGGTGGATTTTTAGAAGAAGAAGCTCGAACTGTTTGGGCACAGACCTGGATAGTATGACAGAACTCTGCAGGCTATCTCTGCAGTAGATTGCAACTCCGACCCCTTTGGCAGTTCTATCGTGATAGAAAATGTTGTAGTTGGGGATGGAAATGTCAGAATGTTTGGTGGCCTTCTTAAGCCAGAATTCAGACACGGCTAGGACGTCAGGGTTGGTGGAGTGTGCTAAAGCAGTGAATAAACACATTTAGGGTGGAGGCTTCTGATGTTAACATGCATGAAACCAAGGCTTTTACGGTTACAGAAGTCAACAAATGAGAGTGTCTGGGGAATAGGTGTGATGCTGGGGGCTACAGGGCCTGGGTTAACCTCTACATCACCAGAGGAATAGAGGAGGATTAGGATAAGGGTACGGCTAAAGGCTATAAAAACTGGTGGTCTAGTGCGTGGGAACAGAGAATAAAAGGTGCAGATTTCTGGGTGTGGTAGAATAGATTCAGGGCATAATGTACAGACAAAGGTATGGTAGGATGTGAGTACAGTGGGGGTAAACCTAGGCATTGAGTGACGATGAGAGAGTTTGCATCTCTGGAGACACCAGATAAGCCAGGTGAGGTCTCCCAATGTGTGCGGTGTGTGACAAAAGAGCTATCTAAGGCATGTTGAGCTGGACTAGTGGCTCTACAGTGAAATAAAACAATAACTAACCGAAACAGCAGAAGACAAAGCATATTGACTTTAGAGAGAGGCATGTGTAGCCGAGTGATTATAGGGTCCAATGAGCAGCAATAGGTGAGTCCGGCAGCCGTTCGGTAGTCGCTACTATGCTAGCCGAGTGGGAGGCACGGCGTTCAGAAAGCTACCGGGCCGGGGCTAGCAGATGGGTCTTCGGCGACATCGCAACGGAAAAGCCTGTTGAAACCACATCGGACGATTACGTCGGCAGACCAGTCGTGATGGATTGGCTTGGCTCCGTGTCGGCAATAAAGGGTTCAGGCCAATTGGCAAAAGAAGTATTATATTCCACGGATTAGCGGGTATACCTCTTCGGCTAGCCGGGAGATGGGCCTAGCTCGATGCTAGCTCAAGGCTAACTGGTGCTTGCTTCGGGACAGAGGCGTTAGCCAGCGGTAGCCCCTCGGTTGCAGCTAGCTAGATCCAGTGTAATGGTCCAGAGCTTGCGGCAGGAATCCGGTGATGTGGTGGAGAAAAGCAGTCCGATATACTCTGGGTTGATATCGCGCTGTGCAGACTGGCAGGTTTTGACCGAGCTAAAGCTGGCTGGTGTCCGAGCTAAAGGTGAAGACCGCTAGCCGTGGCTAACAGTGACTACTACCTAGTAGCTAGTTAGCTGGCTAGCATCTGATGGAGGTTCCTGTTATAATGTATAAAAATAGCAGATCTGTACCACATTGGGTGAGGTGGGTTGCAGTAAAGTATATTTAGATCGTAGGTGGAAAGTGAGATTAAAATATATATGAAAAGAAACGATGAAAACGACTATTTACATGGGACAAGACGGGACAAGACAAACACACGTCCGACTGCTACGCCATCCTGCAGGATGACCAGCAGGGTCAGATAATAATCACAGTGGTTGTAGAGGGTGCAACAGATCAGCACCGAAGGAGTAAATGTCAGTTGGTTTTTCATAGCCGAGCATTCAGAGGTCGAGACAGCAGGTGCGGTAGAGAAAGAGAGCGAGAAAGGAAGAGAGAGAGAAAGGAAGAGAGAGAGAGAGAGAGTTGAAAACAGCAGTGTGATCTCTCACACAGATTTTTTGCTGCAAAAACTAAATGTATTTTTCAGATATAATTACAACATAGGTGAACTGTAATCAAATGAAACAAATGTTTAGTAGGCAATGGTTTGCATCAAGCCTGTCTTGAGCATAGGTTCTTATCGACCTTGCAGTAGATGTCATTGTTCATGCACCTGGGGAAAAAACCTTTTGGCATGGAGAATCAAAGCCTGACACAGGACTGAAATTATGTCATGGTACTCTCATTGGGATGGCAATCATACACCTTCCATCTGTATTGTAATCATGTATTGTATTTTACAGTATTGTAGTGGTTGTGTGTGGCACTAGCAACACCAGAGTTGTGGGTTCGATTCCCACTGGGGTCACATACAAAAATGTGTGGACTCAAAGTTGTCACTTTGGATAAAAGCACCTAATACGCATTGGCAATTCTACCTTTTTTACTCACACTCACATAAACGCACACACACAGGGCTCATGTGATTATTCATCTCCTCAGGGCTTAGTGAGAATCAAATCTGGCCTGATAGCTGTCTCTACGATAAGGCTAATGTGGAAGGCATTAGGCCCCTGGGTAGACCACACACACACACAGACACACACACACACACACACACACACACACACACACACACACACACACACACACACACACACACACACACACACACACACACACACACACACACACACACACACACATGCTAAGGTGTTGTATATAGATGAATGCATTATGTTATTTTCTTAGTGGGTGCAACTGTTCTTCTGTGGAAAATGTGCATGTATAAAGAGTTCACTGCAAGACCTCCCAATGTGGTGGGTGGAAGCAGCTCTTAAAAGCTTACTACCTGTTCCAATACCGACATCTCACTCAAACATCCGCGTTTAACTACAGGAGCTAAGACAATTGTTTCAGTTAAATGATTCTGTTTTTGAAAATGACTTGAATATTCGCTTGAACTCGTATCTGTAATTATGAATGATAAAATAGACTTTAAACCAGAGTATTTCCCCAGCTCTATTAAGACAATATAGGCCATCTTATCCCCCAATTCACATGACAAGCATGTGATGAATTTCCAGTGCAACATTATTAACCATTATTTCCCCTCACAGAGAAGAGAACTGAAGAGGGTGCTGTTGAGTTTGCTATCAGACCGATTTTCATATTAATTTAATCACATTTGATTGGGCCAATTTCTGAGTAAAGCATGGCTTATATGCAGTACATTTTAGCTACATGATTTGCCTCTGAAAATTCACAATGGTCATAAAACAATCATGAAGAGTTAGGTACTTTGTTTTATGGAATGGTTTTCAAACCAGACACAATGGATTATGAAAGAATATATTCAAACAATTTCCACATAAGAATGGATTGGTTGCTCTTTACTCTGCGATCCTTTACCTCTCTTCTCTACATTTACAGTATATTTCAGTTCATATAGAGATTAGCATATTTGCTCTATGTCTATGTATATATGAAGTGATTCTTTGGTGCAGCATTTGTGTGGTAGAGTCCTCTTCTCTCTCTCCTTCGGTTGAAAATATAAATAATCTTGAGCTGGTCTAACTATTTGTATACTGTTGCTAACCTCTCTCTCTCTCTCTCTTTTTCTCCCTGTTTCCCTCTCTCTCTCTGTGTTTCAGATCCCCAGCTCAAGGGTATAGTGACCAGGTTATATTGCAGGCAGGGATACTACTTGCAAATGAACCCAGATGGTTCTCTCGATGGGACCAAGGATGACAGCAGTAACTCCTGTGAGTATACAGTCTCTTCATCTATCCTGCTACAGCAGTGGATCCCAACCAGGGGTACTAGGACCCCTGGTTGGTACTAGGTACTTTGCCTACCCACAGGGGGTACTTGAGAAGACTCATGAGACCATAGGCCTACTGGTAAAATACACATGAGGGGGTACTTCAGGAGTACTCCGGGCAGAGCTAAATTCGGTTGGTGGTACAGCAACCGAAAAAGTTTGTGAACCATTGTGCTACAGGGTCAACAAGTTGTCACTTTGCATACATTCGTGTGTAACTGTATAGTATGCATGGCCAATACCCCAATTCTAAGTAGGATGCAAGTCTAGATATTGGATACTGTGGTGTCTCATAATCAGCCAATGAAGATCTCGTTTTATGTATGATGTATGATTTAAGATAAGTAATGGTAAATTGTCTCCCAACCTCACCTGTATTATATTGTTTTTTTGTACCGGCACTTATCTCAAATGACAATCACAGAAAGCAGGTGGGTTCTTCTCTCTGAGATGGAAAGTGGTCCAAAAACAGTGGGCTAGCTAGAGAGAAGAGAGTATTCTTAGCTCTTTGCTGGCACAGCTTCCTTAGTGCTCCAGGCTAGCTGGTTAATTTGATTTCAGTGTGTGGCGCTAACTCTAGCTTGACACTGCTTTGTCTCCGTGTCTGTCACTAGGAGCAGAGATGACACGTGTCACTTCCATAGACCAATAGAACCATGTTTATGGATACACAAGGGGCACCTACACATCACACACACGATACACGTCATAAATAATATGGTATGAAATGTAATTAAATGCGTGAATATGTTATGTTACTAAAATAATGATTGTAAGATCAATAGTCAGTTGAACCAAAGAATCCATCCATATTTTATGTCATTAAGAAACAATATAAACTATTCATGAGTTTCACGGTCATGCCATTGTTATGAACGTTCACTGACGACCGAGGAACAACTGTTCTAAACAGGTGTTAATGACGATGTTGTCTACATTTACACCACATTGTCTTAGAAATACGATGACGTTGCTAACGTAGGCAAATCATTTGTGGGAAACGACTTTGTCATTATTACCATGTCGTCCGATTTACTGTAGATAGATGGCAATGTTGTCATTGGCTAGCAAAGTTTGTCAAAAAGTACCTAGCAATGCTAATGTTAGTTAGCTAAAGATCCATTGCTCTCCCTTCACAACGTAGCCAGCTACGCTACTACATCTAGTCAATCAGGCGACATCACAATGACGACAAAAGGTTTTCCTACTAATTATTTGCCTCCTTTAGAAATGTCATTGATTTTCCAAGTCACCCAAATTCACTTCATCAGCACCAATTGATAATGCATCGAGTAGAACGTTCAGTCGGACCTCACAGAACTTTCAGCGATGTAGTGACACGTTGTTAACACAGTAACAACATTTGCACAACACAGTATCAGCCAAAATCCCTATCCCATATTGGCTCAATGCCTCTAAAAACCCAGTGTCCATACGTACAGTGCCTTCGGAAAGTATTCAGACCCCTTGACTTTTTCCACATTTTGTTACGTTACAGCTTTACTCTAAATGGATTATATTTTTAAAAGATCCTCAGCATTCTGCACACAATACCCCATAATGACGAAGTGAAAACATGTTTTCAGAAGTGTTTTCAGAAGTGTTTGCAAATGTATAAAAAAACAACAGAAATACTTTATTTACGTAAGTACTCAGACCCTTTGCTATGAGACTCGGAATTGAGCTCAGGTGCATCCTGTTTCCATTGATCATCCTTGAGATGTTTCTACAACTTGATTGGAGTCCAGCTGTGGAAAATTCAATTGATTGGACATGATTTGGAAAGGCACACACCTGTCTATATAAGGTCCCACAGTTAATAGTGCATGTCAGTGCAAAAACCAAACCATGAGTCGAAGGAATTGTCATTAGAGCTCAGAGAGAGGATTGTGTCGAGGTACAGATCTGGAGAAGGGTACCAAAACATTTCTGCAGCATTGAAGGTTGCCAAGAACACAGTGGCCTCCATCATTCTTAAATGGAAGAAGTTTGGAACCACCAAGACTCTTCCTAGTACTGAGTAACGGGTCTGAATACTTATGTAAATGTGATATTTCAGTTTTTTTTAATTTCTAAAAATCTGTGTTTGCTTTGTCATTAAGGGGTATTGTGTGCAGATTGATGAGGGGGAAAAAACTATTGAATACATTTCAGAATAAGCCTGTAACATAACAAAATGTGGAAAAAGTCTTGGGGTCTGAATACTTTCCGAAGGCACTGTACGTCTCACATCCCTCACTCTGCTCTACCTACTGTACATCCACGCCAATACCAATTACCTCAAATGGTCAGGAGAGCTTAATACTGTGCATCTAAATCAGCCATACACACACTGGGTGTATCCCAAATGACACCCTATCCCCTAAACATCGGTACAACCTATAGGGCTCTACACAAAACTAGTGTACTATGTTGGGAATAGGGTGCCATTTGGCATGCGAACGCTTTGTGTCGCCGCCAAGACTAGCCCTGTTATTTCTCAATCAGTACAAACAAAACAATGGCCATTACCTAACAGGGCCAAAGTGTGTTCTGCGGCCAAAAAGGACCTATTAAATCAGCCACGCTCCGGTGGTGGCTCCGGTTTTTCCAGTGCTACTTCCCAGGTCCATCAATGTAACAAAATGATACTTTTGTTACATTGTTTGCTAGCTGGTTAGCTAGCTCTTAGTGCTGAGCGATTAACCGAAATGTCTTTATTTTGGGGGGGGGTTTCACTTACTTTAATTCCATGTATTTATTGTTTTGTGAGCTCAACACTTCTTTTCTCTAGATAGAATCCATTGCGCCTGTTCTTTCCGGCCACGGACAGAGGCGGATACACACACAGACCATATGAGACCGCCGCATGAGAGAGGAATGACACAACACAACAACGAGAGGGAAAGAGACAGTGAGGTAGCTCGACCTGATTGATAGTTGAGGTAGTCGGTAATAAGCAGTCTACTTTGGAGAACTAGTCAAATGATTTTGGCAGCCAGCTAGCTACTACTAGCCTAGTTAATTAGGATGACTCATTCAATGGGGAGCACAGCGATAACGTGAGATGGTTGTCTAGATGGCTGGTTGCTACTACCTGAGCAGAGATGAGATGATGACTCAAGGAATGAAAATAATGAAGTCGTAAAAATTATAAGTTATATACACAGCTGAAATATATTATTAATGTGAGGTAATTCATGTGCTTAAATGATGGTTAATAAACGATAAGCAGTAATGGGAATTCACCACCATCATGGTGCTCTTGGGAATTGTTTTATTCTGTGTTGTTACAGCATTCAACCCACTGTCAGTGTCAGGAAAAGGGCAGGTGATGTCTGAGGGAAGCTGTCATTTATTTAAATGCAATTATTTCATAATGAATTTAGTGTAAAAAAAATATATATATTCTCAAACGGAAACCGAACCGATCTCAAAAAAGCACTAATCACTCAGCACTACTAGCTTTAATTGACCTCCATTGAAAATGTTGCTAACGTAACTAGCTAGCAGGGTAATATAGCTAACATGTTTTGTATGTTAATTAGCTACGTTATGTTAATTAGCTAAATGTATGTTAATTAGCTAAGTTAGCAAAATTAGGAATATAACGTTCATCTGCTGTCGACATCAGGATACGATTTGAGATCACTAGTTAGCTCCAAAAGTAGTTGATAGCATTGACTGCATGCTGACAGTGCATTCAGAGCCCTCCAGTGGCTAGCCACATTACAAACGTCATTTTACCAGGTTTCTGTAAAGCAATTGTAACGACAGTCCACCACAACATATCCAAGAGTCTCCTGATCAGCAAGGGGTAGTCTGTGTTTCATTTAATTCTGTATTGAAAACACTATTTGAGATCATTGTTTATTTATTTAAAAAAAAAAAATGTATTTATTTATTTCACCTTTATTTAACCAGGTAGGCAAGTTGAGAACAAGTTCTCATTTACAACTGCGACCTGGCCAAGAATAAAGCAAAACAGTTCGACACCTACAACAACACAGAGTTACACATGGAATAAACAAAACATACAGTCAATAATACAGTTGAAGAAAATCTATATACAGTGTGTGCAAATGAGGTAAGATAAGGGAGGTAAGGCAATAAATAGGCCATGGTGGCGAAGTAATTACAATATACCAATTAGACACTGGAGTGATTGATGTGCAGAAGATGAGTTTGGGGGTGACTAGTGAGATATACCTGCTGAAGTGCGTGCTACGGGTGGGTGTTGCTATGGTGACCAGTCAGCTGAGATAATGCGGGACTTTACCTAGCAGAGACTTGTAGATGACCTGGAGCCAGTGGGTTTGGCGACGAGTATGAAGCGAGGGCCAGCCAACGAGAGCGTACAGGTCGCAGTGGTGGGTAGTATATGGGGCTATGGTGACAAAATGGATGGCACTGTGATAGACTACATCCAACTTGTTGGGTAGAGTGTTGGAAGCTATTTTGTAAATGTAAGGGGTGTGTAACTGGTGGCAGGGAAGTCAGACGCAGGAGAGCAGAACAAGGTAATAGCCGGAGCAGTTTAATTGCAAAACCAACGGCATAAAGAAATAACCAACATGGGTACAAAACCCAACGCCCACCAGTAAACATGTGCACAAGCACTTACAACAACCAATTCCACACAAAGACATGGGGGGAAAAGAGGGTTAAATACACAACAATTCATGAGGGAAATGAAAACCAGGTGTGTAGGAAAACAAGACAAAACAAATGGAAAATTAAAAGTGAATCGACGATGGCTAGAAGACTGGTGACGCCGAACGCCGCCTGAACAAGGAGAGGAGCCGACTTCGGTGGAAGTTGTGACAGTAAATGACATCGCCGAAGTCGAGGATCGGTAGGATAGTTAGTTTTACGAGGGTATGTTTGGCAGCATGAGTGAAGGATGCTTTGTTGCGAAATAGGAAGCCGATTCTAGATTTAATTTTGGATTGGAGATGCTTAATGCGAGTCTGGAAGGAGAGTTTACAGTCTAACCAGACACCTAGGTATTTGTAGTTGTCCACATATTCTAAGTCAAAACCGTCCAGAGTAGTGATGCTGGACGGGCGGGTAGGTAGGAACAGCGACCGGTTGAAGAGCATGCATTTAGTTTTACTTGCATTTAAGAGTAGTTGGAGGCCACGGAAGGAGAGTTGTATGGCATTGAAGCTCGTCTGGAGGTTACTTGTTTCTGGAAAGGTGGATTTTTAAAACTAGAAGCTCAAATTGTTTGGGTACAGACCTGGATAGTAAGACAGAACCCGCCCCCTTTGGCTGGTCTATCTTGGCGGGAAATGTTGTGAAGGGTTTTCTCCAGTGGTTTGAATGGGGAATTGGTCTGTCTGCCTGTCTGCCTGTCTGTCTGTCTCTATCTCCGTCTGTCTCTGACTCTGTCCCCCTCTGCTGCTCTTTCCATCTTTCTGTCTTCCAGCTTTGTTCAACTTGATTCCTGTGGGTCTCCGAGTTGTTGCGATTCAGTCTGTGAAGACAGGGTTATACATCTCCATGAACGGGGAGGGCCATCTGTACACATCAGTGAGTAACAGTCTATTCTATTCCATTTTATTCTGTTTCATTCAACTGTATTTTCAGCTTTTGTAATATTTAAGGCATGGAGGAATGACACACACAGGTCATGCAAATAATAATTCAAGAAACAGTCAATATACATTACATGCAAGTATTCAGAGCATTCGGAAAGTTTTCAGGTCCCTTGACTTTTTCCACTTTTTTGTTACGTTAGAGCCTTATTCTAAAATGTATTAAAAAAAATGTTTTACCTTATCAATCTACACACAATACCCCATAATGCCAAAGCAAAAAAAAAAAAAAATGAAATTTTTGCAAATGTATAAAAAAATTAAACTGTAATATCACATTTACATAAGTATTCAGACCCTTTACTCAGTACTTTGTTGAAGCAACCTTGGCAGCGAATACAGTCTTCAGTCTTCTTAGATATGATGCTACATGCTTTGCAGACCTGTATTTGGGGATTTTCTCCCATTCCTCTGCAGATCCTCTCAAGGTCTGTCAGGTTGGATAGGGAGCGTTGCTGCACAGCTATTTTCAGGTCTTTCCAGAGATGTTAGATCGGGTTCAAGTTCGGGCTCTGGCTGGGCCAATCAAGGACATTCAGAGACAACTAAGACAATGCCATTCCTGCATTGTCTTAGTTGTGTGATTAGGGTCATTGTTCTGTTGGAAGGTGAACCTTCGCCCCAGTCTGAGGTCCTGAGCACTCTGGAGCAGATTTTCATCAAGGATCTCTCTGTCCGTTCAACTTTGCCTCGGTCCTGACTACTCTTCCAGTCCCTGCTGTTGAAAAACATCCCCACAGCATGATACTGCCACCACCATGCTTCACCGTAGGGATGGTGCCAGGTTTCCTCCAGACGTGATGCTTGGCATTCAGGCAAAAAAGTTCAATCTTGGTTTCATCAGACCAGAGAATCTTGTTTCTCATGGTCTGAGAGTCTTATGGTGCCTTTTGGCAAACTGTAAGCGGGCTGTCATGTTCCTTTTGCAGAGGAGTTTCTTCCGTCTGCCCACTCTACCATAAAGGCCTGATTGGTGGAGTACTGTTGAGATAGTTGTCCTTCTGGAAGGTTCTGCCATCTCCACAGAGGAACTCTATAGCTCTTTCGGAGTGACCATTGGGTTCTTGGTCACCTCCCTGACCAAGGCCCTTCTCCCCCGATTGCTCAGTTTGGCCGGGCGGCCAGCTCTAGGAAGAGTCTTGGTGGTTCCAAACTTCTTCCATTTAAGAATGATAGGGGCCACTATGTTCTTGGGGACCTTCAATGTTGCAGAAATGTTTGGTACCCTTCCCCAGGTCTGTGCCTCGACTCAATCCTGTCTCGGAGGTCTACGAACAGTTCCTTCAACCTCATGGCTTGGTGTTTTCTCTGACATGCACTGTCAACTGTGGGACCTTATATAGACAGGTGCGTGCCTTTCCAAATCATATCCAATCAATAGAATTTACCACAGGTGGTCTCCAATCAAGTTGTAGAAACATCTCAAGGATGATCAATGGAAACAGGATGCAGCTGAGCTCAATTTTGAGTCTCATAGCAAAGGGTCTGAATACTTATGTAAATAAGTATAATAAAAAAATGTTTTAATCCTTTTTAGAATAAGTAACAAAATGTGGCAAAGTCAAGGGGTCTCAATACTTTCTGAAGGCACTGTATATCCAGCTCACACACCTTTGTTATCATATCACATTATTCATTTTAGAGACGCGCACACACACACACACACACACACACACACACACACACACACACACACACACACACACACACACACACACACACACACACACACAATATCAAATCCCACTGTTTATTCTAACGGGAAGATGTCGACCTTCTCTTCGTTTCCGGCATCAGAGTTAAAACTTTTTGCAGCAGAGCAATGTCGGTGTTGAGAATGTTTACTGCAGTATTTCAAGGCTAATTGCTCTGTAGAGAAGGTGAGAAATCCCATTACACAACGGTGTCATGCATATAGATTTATATTAATCACATCAAGTACCTCTAGAATCACATCAACTAGATGTTTCCGGTCCATGCATCAAGAAAAACTATAAATGGTGCAAAATGGAAATGGAGAGACAGTTTGTCATGCTGTGTAGAATAACATATTTATATTTTATTGTATTGTGTATATTTTATTTTAGATGCAAAATGTCAGCATGTTTTTTTCTAAATTGGAATTAAGAATTGAAGACCGAACAAAGTCAATTAAAGGTTATGAGAAGGAATACGGTATGATGTGTCAATGAAGACAGGCTCATATTTGAATCTTTTTGGCAAAAAAAAACGTTACATCTGGTGCAAACTCTAAGTATACCTGGTCCAAAGAGCCTAATGCTTTGGTGATTACTTGGGGGAAAAAAATTGATAGAAACACAATCGTGGTTTATCTATATACAGCAAATAGTTTACATTTCATGATTTGTTAATTCTCCTGTGCAGTGATATGAATGTTTGAGAGCGTGACTTAAACACAAAGTGTACAAATTCCTAATACTGAGTTGCATCCCCCACTTTTGCCCTCAGAACAGCCTCAATTCTTTGGGGCAGGGACTCTACAATGTGTCGAAAGTGTTCCACAGGGATGCTGGCCCATGTGGACTCCAATGCTTCCCACAGTTGTGTCAAGTTGGCTGGATGTCCTTTGGGTGATGGACCATTCTTGATACACACGGGAAACTGTTGAGCGTGGAAGTCCCAGAAGAGTTGCAGGTCTTGACGCAAACTGGTGCGCCTGGCACAATACCATACCCCGTTCAAAGGCACTTCAATATTTTGTCTTGCCCATTCACCCTTGTCTTGCCCATTCACACATACACAATCCATGTCTCAATTGTCATTCTTAAACCCGTTACCTCCCCTTCATCTACACTGATTAAGGTGGATTGAAGTGACATCAATAAAGGATCGTAGCTTTCACCTGGATCCACCTTGTCAGACAGTCTATGTCATGGAAAGTGCGTCTCAATGTTTTGTACACTCAGTGTCTACTTCGCATAGTTGCTCTATAACCACAGGTCCCATTTTGAACAGTGTGTTCTCAAGGTAACTCGTTTGTGTCGTCATGAGCTACTTTTTCTTACTCATGGCTGTCACGTTCCTGACCTATTTATGTTAGTTTTGTGTGTTAGTTGGTCAGGACGTGAGGTTGGGTGGGCATTCTATGTTATCTGTTTCTATGTTGGTTTTGGTTTGCCTGGTATGGCTCTTGATTAGAGGCAGGTGGTTTGCGTTTGCCTCTAATTAAGAGTCATATTTAGGTAGGGCATTCTCACTGTTTGTTTGTGGGTGATTGTCTCCTGTGTCAGTATGTTTGTTCGTACCACACTGGACTGTAGCGTTTGTTTGTTTGTTTCGTTTTCGTTTCGATGTCGTCTGTTTCCTGTACGTAAGTTTATGTTTAGTTATGTAAGTTTATGTTCAGGTTGCGTCAACGTCGTTTTCTTATTTTGTAGTTTGGAAAGTGTTTTGTTTCGTTTCGTGTGCCATCGTAATTTATAATAAAGATGGCTTATTTCCCTGAGCCTGCGTTTTGGTCTGAAGATCCTTCTCTCCTCACCTCTTCCGAGGATGAGGAGAGCGTCACCCGTTACAGAATCACCCACCACCAAGCTAAGACCAAGCGGCAAAGGAAAACGAAACGGAGTAGGGGACAGGAGAGAAAGGATTTCTGGACATGGGAGCAAATAATGAATGGAGAAGGTCCCTGGGCTAAGGCAGGAGAAAATCGCCGTCCCAAAGCTGAGCTGGAGGCACGGAGGAGAGCAGAGGCTACCGAGGAGAGGAACCGGAGCTATGAGGGAACGCGTCTGGCACGGAAGCCAAAAAAGCCCGTGAGTAATTCCCAAAAATTTCTTGGGGGGGGGCTAGGAGATAGTGGGCCAAGGGCAGGTAGGAGACCTGCGCCCACTTCCCAGGCTTACCGTGGAGAGCGGGAGTACGGGCAGGCGCCGTGTTACGCAGTAGAGCGCACGGTGTCTCCTGTACGAGTGCATAGCCCAGTGCGGGTTATTCCACCTCCCCGCACTGGTAGGGCTAGATTGAGTATTGAGCCAGGTGTCATGAGGCCGGCTCAACGCGTCTGGTCTCCAGTGCGTCTCCTCGGGCCGGCATACATGGCACCTGCCTTACGCATGGTTTCCCCGGTTCGCCTACATAGCCCGGTGCGGGTTATTCCACCTCCCCGCACTGGTCGGGCAACCGGGAGTATTCAACCAGGTAAGGTTGGGCAAGCTCAATGCTCAAGAGTGCCAGTACGCCTCCACGGTCCGGTATTTCCGGCACCACCTCCCCGCCCCAGCCTAGTACCTACAGTGTATACACTACGCACTAGGCTACCAGTGCGTATCCTGAGCCCTGTTCCTCCTCCACGCACTCTCCCTGTAGTGCGTGTATCTAGCCCGGTGCCTCCAGTTCCGGCCCCACGCACTAAGCTACCAGTGCGTCTCCAGAGCCCTGTACACACTGTATATTCTCCCCCTACTAATCCTGATGTGCTTGTCCTCAGCCCGGCGTCACCAGTGCCGGTACCACGCATCAGGGATAGAGTAGGCTTTGAGAATACAGTGTGCCCTGTCCCTGCTCCCCGCACTAGTAGGAAGGTGCTTGTCATTAGCACGGTGCCTCCAGTTCTGGCACCACGCACCAGGTCTACAGTGCGCCATATCCGGCCGGAGCCATCCGTCTCCCCAGCGCCATCTGAGCCATCCGTCTCCCCAGCGCCGTCTGAGCCATCCGTCTCCCCAGCGCCGTCTGAGCCATCCGTCTCCCCAGCGCCGTCTGAGCCATCCGTCTCCCCAGCGCCGTCTGAGCCATCCGTCTGCCAGGAGCCTGCAAAGCCGCCCGTCTGCCATGAGCCTGCAAAGCCGCCCGTCTGCCATGAGCCTACAGAGCCGCCCGTCTGCCATGAGCCTACAGAGCCGTCAGCCAGACAGGAGCCGCTAGAGCCGTCAGCCAGACAGGAGCCGCTAGAGCCGTCAACCAGACAGGATCTGCCAGAGCCGCCAACCAGACAGGATCTGCCAGAGCCGCCAACCAGACAGGATCTGCCAGAGCCGCCAACCAGACAGGATCTGCCAGAGCCGCCAACCAGACAGGATCTGCCAGAGCCGCCAGCGAGCCATGAGCAGCCAGAGCCGCCAGCGAGCCATGAGCAGCCAGAGCCGTCAGAGCGCCATGAGCAGCCAGAGCCGTCAGAGCGCCATGAGCAGCCAGAGCCGTCAGCCTGCCATGAGCGTCGAGAGCCGTCAGCCTGCCATGAGCGTCGAGAGCCGTCAGCCTGCCATGAGCGTCGAGAGCCGTCAGCCTGCCATGAGCGTCGAGAGCCGTCAGCCTGCCATGAGCGTCGAGAGCCGTCAGCCTGCCATGAGCGTCGAGAGCCGTCAGCCTGCCATGAGCGTCGAGATTCGTCAGTCAGCCATGAGCTGACCTTCAGCCTGAAAAGGCTAGATACCCAGAACTGCCCATCAGTCCAGAGCTGTCTCTCTGTCCGGAGATGCCTTTCAGTCCGGAGTTGCCCCTCTATCCTGATCTCCCTCTCTATCTTTATCTACTTCTATATTCTTATCTATCCCTCTGTCTTGATTTATCTCTCTGTCCCGGTGTTGTCCTTATTAGATATGTTGTTAAGGGGATTTTGTGGGGGTCAAAAGAGGGTGGACATTCTTGGAGGGAGGAAGTTAGGATGGATTATGGTGGGGTGGGAACCGCGCCCGGAGCCTGAGCCACCACCGTGGTTAGATGCCCACCCAGACCCTCCCCTAGACTTTGTGCTGGTGCGTCCGGAGTTCGCACCTTGTGGGGAGGGTACTGTCACGTTCCTGACCTATTTATGTTAGTTTTGTGTGTTAGTTGGTCAGGACGTGAGGTTGGGTGGGCATTCTATGTTATCTGTTTCTATGTTGGTTTTGGTTTGCCTGGTATGGCTCTTGATTAGAGGCAGGTGGTTTGCGTTTGCCTCTAATTAAGAGTCATATTTAGGTAGGGCATTCTCACTGTTTGTTTGTGGGTGATTGTCTCCTGTGTCAGTATGTTTGTTCGTACCACACTGGACTGTAGCGTTTGTTTGTTTGTTTCGTTTTCGTTTCGATGTCGTCTGTTTCCTGTACGTAAGTTTATGTTTAGTTATGTAAGTTTATGTTCAGGTTGCGTCAACGTCGTTTTCTTATTTTGTAGTTTGGAAAGTGTTTTGTTTCGTTTCGTGTGCCATCGTAATTTATAATAAAGATGGCTTATTTCCCTGAGCCTGCGTTTTGGTCTGAAGATCCTTCTCTCCTCACCTCTTCCGAGGATGAGGAGAGCGTCACCCGTTACAATGGCCAGTTGTAACAGACTGCGGTGTCAGTGGCCTGCCTGCGGTATTGACTTTTCCTCTGTAAAATACACTAGCCATCCACTAGCCAAACCCCACTCCAATCACCCCCCTCTTCTCTCTCGTCTCTAAAATGCATAACGTGATATGATAACAAAGATGGTTACATGTCCTAGCTGGACCAATTTGTGCATGTAATGTGTATTGACTGTTTCTTCATTTATTATTTGCTTGACCTTTGTGTGTCATGCTTTTATGTCCTAAATGCCACACAAGCAGAAAATACAGTTGTTCGACTAGAAATGATTAGAAACAAATATAATCAAATTGAATTAAGATAACACTCCACCCAAGGACAAATAGACGCCATTCCACCCACAACCCTCTCTTCCTCTCTCATCTCCACTTTTCTCTTCTCTTCTCTTCCCTTCACCATCTTCGACTACCTGTATTTCTATTTCCTTGCCTCCTCTTCTCTCTCTTCTCCTCTCCTCCCAGTTCCCCCTAATCTCCTCTCTCTTTTCATTTCCTTTCATTTCTAATCCTAGTTAGCTATATTAATCAGGACGAGGAACATCCTAACCTCGTCTCCCAGATAGGGAGATCCATCAGGATCAGTGCCCTAAAATCCCTCTTGTGTCTTCCCATCGAGCATCAGGGACTCTGAATTCTCATTCCCCTTGCTGTCCTCATTCATTAAGTGCAGAGGATAGAGGCACGGTTTTCCAGCAGCAGGCAGGCAGGTATTCCGATGGAATTCCGTAAGACTTTAAAATCACTGCTTGGCTAAAAGCCACGAAGGGAATTACAGTGGAGAGGATTGACCTAGAGTCTATGGATTGTGTTTAGGGAATTTACAGTAGGGATTGGGAATGAATCTACATTATGCATGCTACATAACGCATTACATAATGTGTCTTAATAGGGCATTGGGCCACCACTAGTCTCACGTTGCCACACCTACAAAATTAAATTGTTGTCACGCCACCCTTGGAGGTGATTTTGTATTGCAAAATCAGTTTATTGATCCGCTGGCTCCAAGTGGTAACGTTTTGATTGGATGCGACATTTCAAGAACCCTCCCCACATGCCCATTGGTGCTATGCGTTTGTTCGTCACTGTTTTCAGACTGAGAAGGACACATTTTGCTGTTTTTTCGTATGATAGTTTGCAACTTTGCAGAAAATGGAAGAAAACATGGGGGGGGGGTAAAAAACTAATTCTGTTTTTCCAGAAATGTGCTCTATACACAAAATTGACATGAATCAAGATATTTTGATGGGGTTTTAATCTGCGATTTCCCGGCCATCCTCACACACTGTTGCACCTATGACACAAATCTAGTGAGCACCATTGGAGCTCTGCTCAAGCAAGGCATTTGATTGGTTTGACGTGTTGCAAGGCGTCACAGATTGACACCTGGTTGCCACCCCTTTTTAGCTATTTTCTTGCCATGAACTTCTCCAGGCTTCCTATTTTAGGGAAGCCTGTTTCTCGACGAGGCTAGGCCACCACGAGCCGCCAGAACAGCTTCAATGCGCCTTGGTATAGACTCTACAAGTGTCTGGAACTCTGATAGAGGGATATAATTCTTCAACAAAATTCCATTTGGTGTTTTGTTGAGGGCGGTGGAAAAACACTGTCTCAGGCGCCGCTCCAGAATCTCCCATACGTGTTCAATTGTGTTGAGATCCGGTAACTGACACACACACACACACGCAGACACACACACACCCTTTAAAACCCTCTTTCAAAGTCACAGAGATCTTTTTTTCTTCTTCAGCCATGATAGCCAAAATAATGACCCGAAGCATGATTGCTTAATTAACTCAGGAATCACACCTGTGTGGATGCATCTGCTGTTTCCTTTATTTTGGCAGTTACCTGTAAATATATAGAGGTTTATTTTTTCATTGGTTCATTTCATCTCGTAGGCTACACGTTCACAGCTAAAAGTTGAATTGCAGTGTAGGCCTACAGATAAAGATAAAACAAATAAAAGTATACAAACAATTAGGTAGATTAACAGTGTGCCCGCTCATGGTGGAGACTGGTGCTTCTGGCAACCCGATGGAGTTAGATGAATTGATGATGATCGTTGTCAGATGATGGTGAGGCAGTGGGGTGGCTAGTATGTGGACTTGATCTACACAATTTGCTCTCGGCTCTCTTCGTTGGCTTTCACTTGCTCTCTCTCTCCCCCTCTGTCTTGCTCTCTCAATCCATCCTTCCTTATATCTGATTCTTCCGCCGTCCCTTTATCAACATGTATATTTTGATAACACTTTAGTCTTAAAAAAGCAACATAGAATGTGATGTGAAATGCTTAAGCACGTTGAGTGGGAATCTGCTTACGACCTCCTTCGACAAAGACCTTGGAATACATACAAATACATTAAACCTTGTACACGGACTATACCAAACATTAAGAGCACCTTCCTAATATTCAGTTGCACCCCCTTTTGCCCTCAGAACAGCCTCAATTCGTCGGGGCATGGACTCTACAAGGAGTCAAAAGCGTTACACAGGGACTCCAATGCTTTCCACAGTTGTGTCAAGTTGGCTGGATGTCCTGAGGGTGGTGAACCATTCTTGATACACACGGGAAACTGTTGAATGTGAAAAAAAACAGCAACGTTGCAGTTCTTGACACAAACCAGTGCACCTGGCACCTAATACCATACCCCGTTCAAAGGCACTTAAATATTTTGTCTTGCCCATTCACCCTCTGAATGTCAAACATACACAACAATCCATGTCTCAATTGCCTCAATGCTTAAAAATCCTTATTTTACCTTTCACCTCCCCTTCATCTACACTGATTGAAGTAGATGTAATAAATAAGGGATCATATCTTTCAACTGGAATCACCCAGTTAGTTTATGTCACGAACAGAGCAGGTGTTCATAATGTTTTGTGTACGCAGTGTATATATTGGTGTGCAAAATAAATATGTCAAATGGGAAAACAGTGTTCCCATCCACATGGAACAGTTAAACACTGCTCCAGCATTCGGAATGCTCTTCTGCTCAATTTGCAGCTCATTTCTGTGCTAATGGGCTTTGTGATCAGGCCCTTGCCGTCCAACCAGCCACACACTCACTCACACTCAGTTCTCTTGCTGTTCTCTAGTGCGTGAATTACTCGTATAACCATAGCTAGCGAAAACACACCTCACCCCCCCCCCCTTCTTTTATTTTATTCCTTTTTCATCCTCCCCTGAAAGTAAGTTACAGTTGAAGTTGGAAGTTTACATACATAGTTTTTCACAATTCCTGAAATTTAATACTAGTAAAAAATTCCATGTTTTAGGTCAGTTTAGGATCATCACTTTATTTTAAGAATGTGAAATGTCAGAATAATAGTAGAGAGAATTATTTTTTAAAGCTTTTATTTCTTTCATCACATTCCCAGTGGGTCAGAAGTTTACATACGCTCAATTAGTATTTGGTAGCATTGCCTTTGAATTATTTAACTTGGGTCAAACATTTCGGGTAGCCTTCCATAAGCTTCCCACAATAAGTTGGGTGAATTTTGGCTCATTCCTCCTGACAGCGCTGGTGTAACTGAGTCAGGATTGGAGGCCTCCTTGATCGCACGCGCCTTTTCAGTTCTGCCCACAAATTTTCTATAGGATTGAGGTCAGGGCTTTGTGATAGCCTCTCCAATACCTTGACTTTGTTGTCCTTAAGCCATTTTGCCACAACTTTGGAAGTATGCTTGGTGTCATTGTCCATTCTGAAGACCGATTTGCGACCAAGCTTTAACTTCCTGACTGATGTCTTGAGATGTTGCTTCAATATATCCACATAATTCTCCTCCTCATGATGCCATCTATTTTGTGAAGTGCACCAGTCCCTCCTGCAGTAAATCACCCCCACAACATGATGCTGCCACCCCGTTCTTCACGGTTGGGATGGTGTTCTTCGGCTTGCAAGCATCCCCCTTTTTCCTCTAAACATAACGATGGTCATTATGGCCAAACAGTTCTATTTTTGTTTCATCAGACCAGAGGATATTTCTCCAAAAAGTATGATCTTTGTCCCCATGTGCAGTTGCAAACCTTAGTCTGGCTTTTTTATGGAGGTTTTGGAGCAGTGACTTCTTCCTTGCTGAGCGGCCTTTCAGGTTATGTCGATATAGGACTCATTTTACTGTGGATATAGATACTTTTGTACCTGTTTCCTCCAGCATCTTCACAAGGTCCTTTGCTGTTGTTCTGGGATTGATTTGCACTTTTCGCACCAAAGTACGTTCATCTCTAGGAGACAGAACGCGTCTCCTTCCTGAGCGGTATGACGGCTGCGTGGTCCCATGGTGTTTATACTTGCGTACTATTGTTTGTACAGATAAACGTGGTGCCTTCAGGCATTTGGAAATTGCTCCCAAGGATGAAACAGATGTGTGGTTTACAATTTTTTTTCTGAGGTCTTGACTAATTTATTTTGATTTTTCCATGATGTCAAGCAATGAGGCTGTGTTTGAAGGTAGGCCTTGAAATAAATCCACAGGTACACCTCCAATTGACTCAAATGATGTCAATTAGCCTATCAGAAGCTTCTAAAGCCATGACATAATTGTCTGGAAATTTCCAAACTGTTTAAAGGCACAGTCAACTTAGTGTATGTAAACTTCTGACCCACTGGAATTGTGATACATTGAATTATAAGTGAAATAATCTGTCTGTAAACAATTGTTGGAAAAATGACTTGTGACTTTGTGATGCACAAAGTAGATGTCCTAACCTACTTGCCAAAACTATAGTTTGTCAACAAGAAATTTGTGGAGTGGTTGAATAACGAGTTTTAATGACTCCAACCTAAGTGTATGTAAACTTCCGATTTCAACTGTGCCTCTTTTCCTGCCATTTACTGCACACTGTCGTTCGTGTGGGAGCTCATGATCCACCTTTTCCCTCCATCAGGTGTATTTGATTATAGTGCACTTACAATCCCAGCCAAAGCCTTGGAGATTGTATTCAAGTAATGGGAGAGTGTACTTTTAGCGAGCAAGATTTAAAAATGGAATGGGAAAGTCGGTGAAACCCGGCATCTTTGAAGTGTCCTTTCAACTTCTTGCGGAGCTCGTTTCTCCTAGTTTTAGCACGACTTCAGGTTCATGAAATCTGAGTAATGTATGATCAACTCTTCCTCTCCTTTTCACCATAATGAGTCAATTATCAACACAACAACAGAGATTACGCAACTTGATGCTGAGCAGAATTCTATTTTTTTGGACAAATAAGAGGAATAAAAGAGTGAGTCTGGTCAGGCTTTCAGATAGAGGAGACGGAAGGCCCTTTGAGCACCGCTGGTTTTGAATCATATTACTTTGTGTGAGAAATCCTCGGCGAACAAAGTATGAGAGAATACAGATAGGATCAGAGTGACTGAGCTGCCTGGCACAAAGGACTCACCACAAAATAAAAGGGAGTTCAATCATCTCTCCCCTTTTCAATCTAGTACTTTTGTATCTAGGGCAATAAACTCCGTCTAATTTCTTCTCTTCTGTTGGGAGAGGGATGAGAGAGTTCTCCAGAATCATTTGAAGACGAGGGGGGGATTTCTGTTTCTCTATCATAGCTCGCAAAACGGGGACATGGAGAAATAGGATTTATTGTATTCTCCAGATAATTGTGATGGAACTGTCTATGCAAACAGCGAACCGGACACATTTTTAACCATGTACATGTTATTACTCCCAAAAGACTGTTACAACCCCTGACAAGCCTGGGGCAGTGTTGCGTTGTTTTACTTCTATTGGTCGTTGTGAAATGTTCGCGTTAGCAAACCTAAGTGGCTGGTGTTGAGTTTGCCCATAAGTCTCATACTTTCCTGTGTAAAGGTTATTTTCACAGCCTGTTGGTTTCTTTTAGAGATTGTCCTCCCTCCTTCAATTCACTGTTCAGTCAGACTGCAGGCATTTCCTTCATCTGACGCCTGCACTTGTTTGTTTGTGGCACTTTTTTACAATTGTCATATTTACTTGCCACATCGAGGAAGTGACCCTGTCGAAATGAGATCCTTCAGAAGACCAATCTCACGCAGTATTGTGGTGGAGCTGAGTGCAGAGTGGCTTTTTTTTGGTATCTTAAAGCTTAAAACGGAGACCGCGGAAGGCACCTGTTTCGTTTCAGTGCTCGATTTAGGCCAAACATGAAAGGTTGGAGGTGATGCATGGACAAACTTAGATTGCATCAATATGAATAAAAAAAGAAAGAAAAAAACTATGGGTAACTTAGGACAGGGAGTGTTTGGGGAGGAATAGAGAACAGCATCTTATACAAGAGTCGGTAGTGTGAAACAGAGTGATTCTTTGCGAGGATGTTGGAGACAAGTCCCTAGTGCTTTGGGTGTTTTTTATTTTGGCACAAACTTTCCTATTTATCATTCCTGTCTTGTTCTATCTAGTCCACGCTGCTCTCAAAGTTTCTCCCATTCTTCTCTGCAGATCCTCTCCAGCTCTGCCAGGTTGGATGGGGAGCGTCGCTGCACAGCTATTTTCAGGTCTCTCCAGAGATGTTCGATCAGGTTCAAGTCCAGGCTCTGCCTGGGCCACTCAAGGACATTGTCTTGGCTATGTGCTTACAATCATTGTTCTTTTGGAAGGGGAACCTTCGCCGCAGTCTGAGGTCCTGAGCGGTCTGGACCATATTTTCATCAAGGATATCTCTGTACATTGCTCAGCGTATCTTTCCCTTGATCCTGACTAGTCTCCCAGTCCTTGCCGCTGAAAAACATCCCCACAGCATGATGCTGCTACCACTATGCTTCACCATAGGCATGGTGCCAGGTTTTTACCAGACGTGATGCTTGGCATTCAGGCCAAAGAGTTCAATCTTGGTTTCATAAGACCAGAGAATCTTATTTCTCATGGTATGAGAGTCTTTAGGTGCCTTTTGGCAAACTCCAAGCGGGCTGTTATGTGTCTTTTACTGAGGAGTTGCTTCCGTCTGGCCACTCTACCATAAAGGCCTGATTGGTGGAGTGCTGTAGAGATCGTTGTCCTGCTTGAAGGTTTTCCCATCTCCACAGACGACCTCTGGAGCTCTGTCAGAGTGACCATCGGGTTCTTGGTCACCTCACTGACCAAGGCCCTTCTCCCCCGATTGCTCAGTTTAGCCAGCCGGCCAGCTCTAAGAAAGAGTCTTGGTGCTTCCAAACTTCTTCCATTTAAGAATGATGATGATGATTTGTCTTGTGGGCTGTGTTCTCATAATCGTAATGTATGCTTTCGCCATAAAGCATTTTTTAAATCTGACACCGTGGTTGGATTCACAAGAAGTTAATCTTTAAACCTATGTAAAATATGTTTTGTTTTCTGAATTCTTATAATGAGTATTTCTGTATTTGAATTTGGCGCCCAGCAGTTTCACTGGCTGTTGAAGACGTGGGACGCTACCGTCTCACGTGCCCAAGAGAGGTTAATACATTTTAGAATAATGCTGTAATGTAACAAAATGTGGAAAAAGTCAAGGGGTCTGAATACTTTCTGAATGCATTGTAATATCTAAAAGAACTCAAGTAAAATCAGATCATATCATTCATCCAGAAGGTTGTACTGTAGGTCATTTTCTTTACCTATCTTTAGATGATATCATATAAAATAACTTTTCAAATCCTCTCATAAAAGATAATGGTATTGAAATATGTGTCGTGTCTTTGGCATCATTAAAACTGAAGACTTATCTTTATCAAAAATTATCTGTAATTATTATTACGCGATTAAACTGATTAATCATGTAATTGTAATTAACTAGGAAGTCGGGGAACCAAGGAAAATATTCAGATTACAAAGTTATCATTTTTCTAATATAACTTTCAGATAATTTAATATCAGATCAATTAGTCTTCGAATGAATGAATTATTATTTACCTCACGTTAGTCTCATTCCAAACGTCGTAAATTGTTGGTTATCTGCACGAACCCAGTCTTCACTATGAGTCATCCATACATCAATTGTCTTAAAATAATTTATTTACTAACTAAGTAATTCACAGAAATGCATAATAAACAAACAAGATATGGTTACAAAGAAATGATAGGGGGATGTGCCCTAGTGGGCTAAACCGGTATGGCGGCTTGTTAGACAGAGTGATAATTATAACAATTCAAATTCTAATCCTTTGCACATGAACGCTTACTCATTCGGGAACAATTGCAATCAATATATATATATACGCTAAATGTGTCGTCGGGATCTCTGTTGAAAAATTTGTTTCTGTTGGAGAGTCTGTCCGCCGTCTCTCTCTCTCTGTCGTGGTTAGAATGGATAGTTCAGAGTGACATTCATTCATGTCGTTATAGCATAGTTGTTTCGGCGGTTGTCGGTCTTCGCGTTCAATGATACCGAATTCCTAGCTGCAGACTAGTAATTAATATCAAAGACTTCTTTTTCTGTCGGTATCGATAGTCTAAGAGTTTAACCACGTGGTATGGTTAAAATATTCAGCCATCTACTCAAACCTTAGGTTTATGGTCTCTACTCAAACCTTGGCCCTCTCGTGGTAAGCTGGTCTGCATCCTTTAGCCATCTCGTAATTGAGGTAAGCTCGGTCTCCTCTCAAACCTTGGCCCTCTCGTTATCGCGGTAAGCTGGTCTGGTGATAGAAAACCCGGGTGGGGGTTTTATTCGGAAGAGCAGAAAAGGGCCTGTCCCAGGACGCCAGACCATAACTGTGCTCATGGGCGGTCCTGTGTTTTAGTTAAACTCCAAAGGGAATTGAAGTTTCCTTCATTAAACAGTTCAAAATCACATTACACAATTTCACAAACCGTATCATCCTCACTCATTCATCTTACTCAACAATTAGATGTAAGCCTCATATCTGATGCTATTGTATAAACAGCGTTATGGTAATGTGGCCGTATTGTCTCCCATGAGTTTCACAAAATTGTATTAAACGGACTAGTTTGTAGCTGGATTCTTCACCGATTTTTTTATACCTTCTCCAGAACATAAATGTTGTTCGAACCTCAAGTTCTGTGAGGTGGAAGAAATTCCTTTGTTCTCTCTATGAAAACTCACTCTCTCTCTATACTGTGGCCATGAGGAGATAATCTCCTCCAGGAATTTATGACCTCTCTGACCACAGCAGCCTGGTTGTAGGAGACAGAGAGAGGGGGATGGTGCTCGCTGTTCCCAAAGAGGGCAACGTCATGACATAGTCCCTTCCGTTTTCTTGCTAGAATGACTCAAATGCATCCAAGTTATGATCTGATTTTCCTTTGATTTTAGAATCCACAGACTCACCATGGACAATACGTCCTTGTCCACACCTTAGAAGTGGTCAGCCGAATCTGACACAGTGGCCGGAAATATCCAGTCAAACTGAATGGGACCACAATCTGACACAGTACACAGACACATAAGACAATAAAGACAATAAAAGGGAATGACAGCAAGCAGTGGCCAGTACATACGTTTGAACACAAGTATTGTAGTGAAAAAGAAACTCTAACTAAATAGTTACCATTGAATAGAACAGTTGTAGTACTATTTTGCAGTATGCACTTGTAGCACTAGATTTTTACAGCCTAGGAAGACACTGTGTGTGTGTGTGTGTGTGTGTGTGTGTGTGTGTGTGTGTGTGTGTGTGTGTGTGTGTGTGTGTGTGTGTGTGTGTGTGTGTGTGTGTGTGTGTGTGTGTGTTTAACTATACTTGTGGGGACCAGAAGTCACCACAAGAACAGTAAACCAAGAAAAATTTGAGCAACTGGGGACACAAATGCTGTACTCAGATAACGGGTTCCATTTCACGCCCCCTGACTTCACATACCTGCACGTCACCCAGAGGTGAGGAGTAAATATAGGTGCATGTCATTATAGGCCCATGTTCCCAGACTTCTGCAGGTGCTTAATTACATAACAAATTTTTACCACAGTGGACAGTCAGACAGTCAGCTCTCTCCTATCTCTAATGTAGTGTCAGTGTCAGGCAGCTCGGCGTCCACATGGGCTAGTGGGTGACCAGCTTCGTGCAGTAACCCTCTAGTAGATGCACATTGTTGCCCTCAAGTAACAGAACACCCCCCCCCCCCCCCCCCCCCCCACACATGTAATACATTGTTCCCCTACACATGACAATATGTGATGGCATGTCTGTAAACAATCGATTGAGGTGCAGAAGTTATGATGAATCAATTGGGGGAGGGACCTTCTTTCAGGAAGCAGAGCGCACACCAACGCATAGTGCGAGTGAAGGGTAAGATACTGTACATTTCATTCTTTTGCATGTTTAAACAATAAAACATATGAAATGTACTTGGGTAGGAACCTCTAACGAAGCATATTTGATAAGTTTTGAAAATATTTAATTTGTATAGATATTTTTGTTGCCTCAAGGCAACATTGTGCTGTTAGGCTACTTCTCAGGGCAATATCATACTCATGAAAGGAATGTAATTTGATGTTAAAAGATGGCCTTGGTCAATGTTTTTGCCAACATATCCTCTGACATTCACAGGCAAATTCTATGGGTGAAAGGAGCCTAATCGAGCAGTTAGGATCATTCTCCCTGATAGTGAGTTTGAGGATTTTTTTATTTAACTAGGCAAGTCAGTTAAGAACAAATTCTTATTTACAATGACGGCCTACCCCAGCGACGCTGGGCCAATTGTGCGCCACCTTATGGGACTCCAAATTACAGCTGAATGTGATACAGCCTGGATTTGAACCAGGGACTGTAGTGCACTGAGATGCAGTGCCTTAGACCGCTGTGCCACTCGAGAGCCCTGAGCACAGTGACAACAAGGAAGAATGAACCCCAGAATCAGGTTTTAGAGGCAGTGAAATACTAGTTTATGGACAGCTTGTATGTTCTTATGTAAAGAGTGTTTGTTTCTACTATATTTCACTTGAAGGGAAATTGTATTCATTTTCAACTTCATATTCATTATCTCCAGCACCACCTCAACATCAACAGATGTGAAAATGGCGCGGTTCGGTTTTGTAGTTAAAAAAAGATAGAGGAAGATACGTGTTTCTCAGCGGTGCCCTGAGACAACAACATTTCTTCTGGTTGTTGGGGGTAAACATGATTGATACAT
The DNA here is from genome assembly GCF_029448725.1 of Salvelinus fontinalis. Lineage (NCBI taxonomy): Eukaryota > Metazoa > Chordata > Actinopteri > Salmoniformes > Salmonidae > Salvelinus > Salvelinus fontinalis. The sequence continues at coordinate 17,755,905 of NC_074683.1, read as the reverse complement.
GATCAGAAAGCCTTAAATCGTCTCAAGAAATAGGATGGAATCTTTTTTTTATGACAAGACAAAATGTGTGCAATAGAAGTAATGAACAACAAGGTGGGAGGGAACCATCAGAGCTGGCCTGGCACACCGCTAGCAAGGGGCCAGACAGGGCTAAGAATATACTTTGGTTCTCAGCCACATTATTGCACTGTTATTATTAACAATGGGCCAACCTGTGTTATTATTAGTAATGGACCAATCTGTAAGGACAGACGGACAACTCAAACTTAGTGGAGTTGTATGGTTAGCATGCCTTTAGACAAGATTTAATCGTGATTAAAACATAGTATTAATGAAGTTATTATGGTCTATTCATTTCATGTCCCCTCCTCCATTCCTCTCTCGTTCCTTTATTCCTCTGTTTATTCTAGATAATTTCCCGTGTGCAGCTGTTTTCTGAGTCACTGGTTTACAAGACACTTATTTATGACGTACAGTAAAGCAGAACTGTGAGACTGTGGTTGTGTCCCAAACGGCGGCCTATTCCCGATATGGTGCACTACTTTTGACCAAAGCACTATTGGCCCTGGTCAAAGGTAGACCACTAGGGAATATGGTGCCATTTAGAATACAACCACTGCATGGAGAAACTGCATGTGCTAGGAGGAATAGTAAGGATGTGTGATGGATAGTGGAGAGAGGAGAGGGATATTGTACAATCCCATAGGACACTAAGATCAACAGATAAAATTGGTGATAGAGGATATTATCCTTTACAAAAGTAGACTTTCAAAATTCCCTTCTCTCAGAGCCTTTTGTCGTGAGCCTTGGTAGTCAATGCTGTGTGAACACTGAAATAGCCTGTGTCTTATGCTGGACCTAGAAGGGACAAACATATGATCAATAATATGATCAAGATTTGGGTTTATATAATTTAAACCCCAAAATATGAATTTAAATTCAGTTCATTTACAAAACACCAATTATTCTCTTGACATTTTTAGATTGTTCAAATTGGCTTATCTTTTCACCATGATGTCCATAGGGTCTCATGGCTTGGCCTCTCCTGTAGGGTTTTCCTTGGCGCTATTGATCCCCAATCCTTCTCTGCCCCCTGTGGACAACCTAGCAATGATGGAGGCCATCCCTCCATTGATCTGTCAACCAGGGCTCCGACATTGTGGTTAGCATAAACCCTATTGGGACTATTAATGCAACAGGCTCTCACAGTCTCACTGCAAAATTAGACATGTATTCACGTTTATCCAAATGTCAAATTTCAAAGTTGTTCCAGACGTCAAATTTAGAAGTTGCTCCAAATGTCACATTTCAAAGTGTTTTTGACACCCTGCGTTGACTCCTCCAACTTCGTTTTTCCAAACATCAAATTTCAAAGTTGCACTAAACGTCAAATTTAAAAGGTTATTAAAGCTTAACCATCCAAATCGTATGGGGCCATAAACTACTCACACCGAGGCAGCATTTCTGGTCAGGTTGAGCAGAGACTTTAACGCTGGGAGACTAAAAACCACCCTACCTCACTTCTACCAACACGTCTCCTGCACCACTAGGGGCGCTAACATTATTATTATTATTATATATATTTTTGGACCATTTCTATTCTACCAGAAGAAACACATACAAGGCCCTCCCTAGTCCCCCCTTCTGCAAATTTGACCATGACACCATTCTCCTGCTTCCTGTTTACAAACAAAAGCTCAAACAGGAAGTTCTAGTGATGCGTTCAATACGGAAGTGGTCAGATGACGCAGATGCGAGGTCACAAAATTGTTTGGCTAGTACAGACTGGGATGTGTTCCAGTATTCATCTGTAGCACCGAGGAGTTTAACACAACAGTCAGAGGCTTCATCAATAAGTGCATAGACATCATCGTCCCTACAGTGAATATAGGAACGTATCCAAACCAAAAACCATGGATTACAGGCAATATCCTCACTGGGCTGAAGGCTAGTGCTACTGCTTACAAGGAACTGGACCCGGACATGGACGACCTCTGACGAGACTTCAGACATGCAGAAGGTCAATATAGGAGGAAGGTGGAATCCTATTACACTGGCTCCAATGCTCGTCGTATGTGGCAGGGTTTGCAGACGATAATGGATTACAAAGGGAAACCCAGCCGTGAGTTGCCCAGTGATGCAGAATTCCCAAACGAGCGATGCAGAACTCACAAACAAGCTCAATGCCTTTTATGCTCGCTTTGATGAATATGACACTGTGCCTTGTGTGAAATCCCCTGTTATTCCGAATGACTATGTCATTTCGCCCTCCGTGGCCGATGTGAGCAACAGGTTAACATTCAGATGAAATACCAGGGCGCGTTCTCAAAGCATGCGTACACCAGCTGGCAGGTGTCTTCACGGACATTTTCAGTCTTTCCTTGTCCCAGTCTGTAATCCCAACGTGTATCAAACTGACCACCATTGTCCCTGTTCTCAAGAGCTCCAAGGCAACCTGCCTAAATGACCTCTCTAGCTCTCACATCTGTAATTATGAAGTGCCTTGAAAGACTATCGTCCCAAACACCCTAAACCCACTCCAATTTGCATACCGTCCCAACAGATTCACAGATGATTAAATCTCAATTGCACCATATTCCCTAGTGCCCTCTCCCAGCTGGACAAGAGGTGAAATAACTGTGTGAGAATGCTGTTCTTAGACTACATCACCAAGCTCAGGTCCCTGGGACTCAACCCCTCCCTCTGCAACTGGATCCTGGACTTCGGGATGGGCCGGACCCAGGTGGTGAGTGTAGTCAACAACACCTCCGCAATGCTGATCCCCCTCAAGTGTGTATTCTTAGTCCCCTCCTCTACTCCCTGTTCACCCATGACTGCGTGGCCACTCACGACATCAACAACATCATCAAGTTTGCTTAAGACACGACAGTGGTAGGCCTGATCACTGACAGCCTACAGGAAAGAGGTCAGAGACTTAGCAGTGTGGTGCCAGGACAACAACCTCTCCCTCAATGTCAGTAAGACCAAGGAGCTGATCGTGGACCATAGGAGAAAGAGGGGAGAGCACATCCCTATCCACATCGACCAACAGGCTCCGAGGCAGCTTTTACCCACGTCATAAGACTCCTAAATAGCCAGACCGCTAATGGTACACACACTATCTGCGCTGACTCTATCTTGTACTGACCCTACGTACACTCACCAGACTATATACTGTATACACACCCACTCACACACACTACATAGACACTCCCACACAAAACTCACGTACATTTACATACAATACATATGCACATACACACACACATAACACACACATGCCTACCGGCACAACACAAACACACTTTTACAGTCATAATTCGCTGCTGCTACTCTGTTCTTTATTGCTCTTATTATCATCTATTTTTATGCCTAGTGACTTTACCCTGCCTTCATGTACATATCTACCTCAAATACCTCGTACCTCTGCGGATTGACCTTGTACTGGTACTCCCTGTATATAGCTCCATTCTTGTGTGTTACTATATTATTGTATTTTTTTAAACTCTGCATCGTTGGGAAGGGCTCGTAAGTCTACACCAGTTGTATTCGGCGCATGTGACAAATAAAAATGTATTTGATTTGATTCAAACCGATACCATTTAGATTACAATTCGTCACAGGAACATGTATTACGAATGTGTTGCGCATTGCACACGTTTCAGCATAACGCCGTCCTGTCAAAACATCAACCATTCCAGCGTGATGTGTCGCGTGTACAATGCAGCTTCTCTTCCCGAAATGCTTCCATTTTGCCAAGAAGCGATTCGCTATCCCATTCGTCACACACGACTGATCTTGTGTGTTCGCACCTGATAGGCTAATTCATCCTCTGTCTGATTGCCCCCCTCTTTAGAGAAGCACGCCACCTCTGCGGTGGATTGATTATCGATCCACTCAGCCTCACTGTGATAAGCTTTACGGGACAATCTTTAGAGAGGCTAATTTCCATATGAGAACCCCTAATCCATTCACACCAGTCGGGATCGCTACCTGGTGAGTTATAGCCCATGGGGCACTACGTGAATTACGTAAAGAAGCTGGCACCTGTAGGTCGCCACAGAGGCTGTAAAGACCAACGAACAGTAGTCATGCACACTTCGGCTCCGCTCCAATTTCTACACCAGCGTACTACTTAGAATGCATGTTCCATACATTGCTTCTTTCTTAGTCATATGCTGGTATGGGAATTGGATTGTAGCCATCATTTACACCCAAGTCAGGTGACCCCTTATCATCTCATCAGCTTGACTATAGACCACTTTTGAGGTAGGAATTCAAAATGCCTTCTATTTGGCACATTTCATCCAGAGGGGAAGCATATAGGGAGGTCAGGATTTGGCATTTACTGAACAGTTCAGCTCTCACTGCTTACCTCGACTACCTTGGCCTGCTCTGAATGAACTCCAAGGCAGCGGTGATTCTCATCCAAGGAGATTGGAGAGATCCAGCTATGGCTGTGTATGGTCATACAATTTCCTCATGTCTCCTAAGTAAAAGTATGTTTGTGAATTTTCTAGGCATATTGTAATAAATCATTGGTATATGGATTAGACCTTCTTGTTTATCCTGTCCACAATTAAACTGAAAAAGACGATGGCTTTCACATGGATTTATTTGGTAATGGCGGGACACCGTACCACGGAACTGTGTCTAGACATGTGCCTCTAGACATGAACCGGACAAGAGACCTCTCTCTGCTCCTCTATAGTCACTTGTGCATGCATGTGTGCATACGTGCATGTGTGTCTGTGCGGCTTGCATGTGCCCATGCCCTTATCATTGTGTGTATTTGTGCACGTGTATGCACTTGTCGTGCCTATGCTATCATTTCTCATTGAATACACACTGCAGTAGCTATCTGAGCGTATGCACCCAGCCAGCAATCTGTATTAACGACCCTAATGCAGACCTAATTGCTTTGCCAATGTTTAAATGTCAAGTACCACGCAAATACAAATGGTGTACTTGTGCTTGTTGCTTCAAGTACAATGTAATGTGCAAAGGAGCAGGGTTTGAGCAGCCACAAGTAGTCATCAGGACGCGAGTGTTGAAATAGTCATTTGATTTGTATCACTGTCAAACCTCTCCACAGTACATACGGTTCAGATATACACTATGTGTACAAAACATTAAGAACACCTGCTCTTTCCATGACACAGGTGAATCCAGGTGAACACTATGGTCCCTTATTGATGTCACTTGTTACATCTACTTCAATCAGTGTAGAAGAAGGGGAGGAGACAGGTTAAAGAAGGATTTTTAAACCTTGAGACAATTGAGACTTGGATTGTGTGTGTGCCATTTATAGGGTGAGTGGGCAAGACAAAATATTTAAGTGCCTTTAAACGGGTTTGGTAGTAGGTGCCAGGCGACCTGGTTTGTGTCTAGAACTGCAACGCTGCTGGGTTTGTCACACCCAACAGTTTCCTGTGTGTATCAAGAATGGTCCACCACCCAAAGGACATCCAGCCAACTTGACACAACTGTGGGAAGCATTGGAGTCAACATGGGCCAGCATCCCTGTGGAACGCTTTCGACAACTTGTAGAGTCCATGCCCCTGACAAAGTGAGGCTGTCGTAAGGGCATATTTTCAGAAACGTATCATATCTGTAGTCACGACCTGGTCATTTCTGTATCTGCATTACTCAAACAATGCATAATTTCAATAGATATCCTTACATGATACTGTAGGTAATATTCATCCTTGCGTGTCTGATAATTGCAAATGGACTAAATCTGACTCATGATCGATAGCCAGCGACCCAAATAATTTTACCTGTTCATGTGCTGAAAATGATTGTGCTTCTTTACACGGAGGTAAAATATCTGAGCATACATTTGTACCATATTCAGTAGTAGGCTACAAAACATGAAAAGGCAAACATCATCATATTTAATCCAAGTTGCTATTTCCTGTCACGATCGACTTGAGGTGAATGACTGGACCAAGGCGCAGCGCGTGAAAAATACATCTTCTTTTTATTAGAAGAAGGATGTAAAGGCAGTCAATGTTGTTCTCCTCCTCAAACGAGGAGGAGCATGGATAGGACCAAGATGCGGATTGAGGGAAATAAGCCATCTTTTAATGAACACAGCAAAACAAGACACTACAAAAACTACAAAACAACAAACGTGACTAACCTTCAACTGTCCTGTGTGGACACAGGAACAAACACCCACAAAACACCAGTGAAACCCTGGCTGCCTTTGTATGACTCTCAATTAGAGACAAACAATACACACCTGTCTCTAATTGAGAATCATACCAGGCCGAACACAAAACCCCACATAGAAATACAAACATAGACAAACCCACCCAACTCACGCCCTGACCAACTAAAATGAATACAAAACAAAGGAAAACAGGTCAGGAACGTGACAGAACCCCCCCTTAAGGTGCGAACTCCGGGCGCACCAGCACAAAGTCTAGGGGAGGGTCTGGGTGGGCGTCTGTCCACGGTGGCGGCTCTGGCGGTGGACGAGGTCCCCACCCCACCATAATCAATCCCCGCTTCTTTATCCCCCTCCCAATGACCACCCTCCCACTTACCCCACCTAAATGAAGGGGCAGCACCGGGATAAGGGGCAGCACCGGGATAAGGGGCAGCACCGGGATAAGGGGCAGCACCGGGATAAGGGGCAGCACCGGGATAAGGGGCAGCACCGGGACAAGGGGCAGCACCGGGACAAGGGGCAGCACCGGGACAAGGGGCAGCACCGGGACAAGGGGCAGCACCGGGATAAGGGGCGGCAGGTCCTGGCTGAGGGACTCCGGCAGGTCCTGGCTGAGGGACTCCGGCAGGTCCGGGCTGAGTGGCAGCTCCGGACTGTAGGGCAGCTCCGGACTGTAGGGCAGCTCCGGACTGTAGGGCAGCTCCGGACTGTAGGGCAGCTCCTGACTGGCGGGCAGCTCCTGACTGGCGGGCATCTCCGGCAGCTCCTGACTGGCGGGCGTCTCTGGCAGCTCCTGACTGGCGGGCGTCTCCGGCAGCTCCTGACTGGCGGGCGTCTCTGGCAGCTCCTGACTGGCGGGCGTCTCTGGCAGCTCCTGACTGGCGGGCGTCTCTGGCAGCTCCTGACTGGCGGGCGTCTCTGGCAGCTCCTGACTGGCGGGCGTCTCTGGCAGCTCCTGACTGGCGGGCGTCTCTGGCAGCTCCTGACTGACGGACGGCTCTAGCGGCTCCTGACTGACGGACGGCTCTACTGGCTCGGGACAGACGGGCGGCTCTACTGGCTCGTGGCAGACGGCTGACTCAGATGGCGCTGGGCAGACAGATGGCTCAGACGGCGCTGGGCAGACAGATGGCTCAGACGGCGCTGGGCAGACAGATGGCTCAGACGGCGCTGGGCAGACAGATGGCTCAGACGGCGCTGGGCAGACAGATGGCTCAGACGGCGCTGGGCAGACAGATGGCTCAGACGGAGCTGGGCAGACGGGCCGTTCAGGCACCGCTGGGCAGACGGCAGACTCTGGCCGGCTGAGACGCACTATAGGCCTGGTGCGTGGTACCGGAACTGGAGGTACCGGGCTGAGGGCACGCACCTCAGGGCGAGTGCGGGGAACAGGAACAGGGCACACTGGACTCTCGTGGCGCACTCTAGGCCTGGTGCGTGGTACCGGAACTGGAGGTACCGGGCTGAGGGCACGCACCTCAGGGCGAGTGCGGGGAGAAGGAACAGTGCGTCCAGGGCTCTGGAGACGCACAGGAGGCTTGGTGCGTGGTGCCGGAACTGGAGGCACCGGGCCGTGGGCACGCACCTCAGAGCGAGTGCGGGGAACAGGAACTGGGCACACTGGACTCTCGTGGCGCACTCCAGGCCTGGTGCGTGGTACCGGAACTGGAGGCACCGGGCTGGAGACCCGCACCATAGGGAGAGTGCGTGGAAGAGGAACAGGGCTCTGGAGATGCACTGGAAGCCTGGTGCGTGGTGTAGGCACTGGTGGTACTGAGCTGGGGTGGGAAGGTGGCGCCGGATATACCGGACCGTGAAGGAGGACACGTGCTCTTGAGCACCGAGCCTCCCCAACCCTACCAGGTTGAATGGTCCCCGTAGCCCTGCCAGTGCGGCGAGGTGGAATAGCCCGCACTGGCCTATGCAGGCGAACCGGGGACACCACCTGTAAGGCTGGTGCCATGTACGCCGGCCCGAGGAGACGTACTGGAGACCAGATACGTTGGGCCGGCTTCATGGCACTCGGCTCGATGCCCAACCTAGCCCTCCCAGTGCGGCAAGGTGGAATAGCCCGCACTGGGCTAAGCACGCGTACTGGGGACACCGTGCGCTTTACCGCATAACACGGTGTCTGACCAGTACGACGCCCTCTTACTCCACGGCAAGCCCGGGGAGTTGGCTCAGGTATCCAACCCGGCTTCGCCACACTCCCCTTTAGCCCCCCCCCAAGAAATTCTTGGGTGAGCCTCTCGGGCTTCCAGCCTCTCATACGTGCTGCCTCCTCAATCCACCGCTCCTGGGCTGTGGCTGCCTTCTTCACCTCCCGAGAGCGGCGATTCTCTCCAACCCTTCCCCAGGGTCCTTTTCCGTCCATGATCTCCCAAGACCATTCCTCCTGTGTCCAGTGCCTTAGTTCTTTCTCTCTCTCCTCAATCCGCTTGGTCCTGTTGTGGTGGGTGTTTCTGTAAAGGCAGTCAATGTTGTTCTCCTCCTCAAACGAGGAGGAGCATGGATAGGACCAAGATGCGGATTGAGGGAAATAAGCCATCTTTTAATGAACACAGCAAAACAAGACACTACAAAAACTACAAAACAACAAACGTGACTAACCTTCAACTGTCCTGTGTGGACACAGGAACAAACACCCACAAAACACCAGTGAAACCCTGGCTGCCTTTGTATGACTCTCAATTAGAGACAAACAATACACACCTGTCTCTAATTGAGAATCATACCAGGCCGAACACAAAACCCCACATAGAAATACAAACATAGACAAACCCACCCAACTCACGCCCTGACCAACTAAAATGAATACAAAACAAAGGAAAACAGGTCAGGAACGTGACAAAGGAAAACAAAACAAAACAACAAACAGACGACCGTGAAGCTATATAAATACAGAGAGTGCTGACACAAACACTACACATAGACAATTACCCACAAAACAGCTAAAGCCTATGGTTGCCTTAAATATGGCTCCCAATCAGAGACAACCATAACCAGCTGTCTCTAATTGAGACCCAATTCAGGCAACCATAGACTTTCCTAGACACCTACACTGAACACTAAACCATCTACTCTACTAACCCCCCTAAACCATACAACACCCTAGACAATACAAAAACACACAAACTTCCCCATGTCACACCCTGACCTAACTAAAATAATAATGAAAACAAAGATAACTAAGGCCAGGGTGTGACATAACCCCCCCCTTAAGGTGCGAACTCCGGGCGCACCAGCATAAAGTCTAGGGGAGGGTCTGGGTGGGCGTCTGTCCACGGTGGCGGCTCTGGCACTGGTCGTGGTCCCCACCCCACCATAGTCACTACCCGCTTTCTTAACTCCACTGGAATAAGGGGCAGCACCGGGCTAAGTGGCAGCACCAGACTAAGGGGCAGCACCGGACTAAGGGGCAGCACCAGGATAAGGGGCAGCACCAGGATAAGGGGCAGCACCAGGATAAGGGGCAGCACCAGGATAAGGGGCAGCACCAGGATAAGGGGCAGCACCAGGATAAGGGGCAGCTCCGGACTGAGGGACGGCAGCTCCGGACTGAGGGACAGCACCGGACTGAAGGGCAGCACCGGACTGAATGGCGGATCCTGGCTGGCTGACTCTGGCGGATCCTGGCTGGCTGGCGGATCCTGGCTGGCTGGCTCTGGCAGATCCTGGCTGGACGGCTCTGGCGGATCCTGGCTGGACGGCTCTGGCGGATCCTGGCTGGATGGCTCATGGCTGGCTGACGGATCTGGCTGCTCATGGCTGGCTGACGGATCTGGCTGCTCATGGCTGGCTGACGGATCTGGCTGCTCATGGCTGGCTGACGGATCTGGCTGCTCATGGCTGGCTGGCGGCTCTGGCTGCTCATGGCTGGCTGGTGGCTCTGGCAGATCCTGTCTGGTTGGCGGCTCTGGCAGATCCTGTCTGGTTGGCGGCTCTGGCAGATCCTGTCTGGTTGGCGGCTCTGGCAGATCCTGTCTGGTTGGCGGCTCTGGCAGATCCTGTCTGGTTGGCGGCTCTGGCAAATATTGTCTGGTTGGCGGCTCTGGCAGATCCTGACTGACGAATGGCTCTAGCGGCTCCTGACTGACTAACGGCTCTGACGGCTCGGGACAGACGGGCGGCTCTAATGGCTCGGGACAGACGGATGGCTCAGACGGCACTGGGCAGACGGATGGCTCAGCTGGCGCTGGGGAGACGGATGGCTCAGATGGCGCTGGGGAGACGGATGGCTCAGATGGCGCTGGGGAGACGGATGGCTCAGATGGCGCTGGGGAGACGGATGGCTCAGATGGCGCTGGGGAGACGGATGGCTCTGACCGGATGAGGCGCACTGTAGGCCTGGTGCATGGTGCCGGAACTGGAGGCACCGGGCTAAGGGCATGCACCTTCAGGCTAGTGCGGGGAACAACAACAGGGCACACTGAACTTTCAAAGCGTACTATAGGCCTGGTGCGTGGTACCGGCACTGGTGGTACCGGGCTGAGGGCACGCACATCAGGGCGAGTACGGGGAGAAGGAACAGTGCATACTGGACCCTGGAGACGCACATTTGGCCTAGTGCGTGGTGCCGGAACTGGTGGTACCGGGCTGGGGACACGCATCTCAGGGCTAGTGCGGGGAGGAGGAACAGGGCATACTGGACCCTGGAGACGCACATTAGGCCTAGTGCGTGGTGCCGGAACTGGTGGTACCGGGCTGGGGACACGCATCTCAGGGCTAGTGCGGGGAGGAGGAACAGGGCATACTGGACCCTGGAGACACACAGGAGGCTTGGTGCGTGGTGTAGGCACTGGTGGTAATGGGCTGGAGACACGCACCACAGGGTTAGTGCGTGGAGGAGGAACAGGGCTCTGTTGACACACAGGAAGCTTGGTGCGTGGTACCGGACTGGAGACACGTACCATAGGGCTAGTACGTGGAGGAGGAACAGGGCACACTGGACTCTCGAGGCGCACTATAGGCCTGGTGCGTGGTACCGTTACTGGTGGTACCGGGCTGAGGGCACGCACCTCAGGAAGAGTGCGGGGAGAAGGAACAGTACGTACAGGGCTCAGGAGACGCACAGGAGGCTTCCCAACCTTACCTGGTTGTATGCTCCCCCAGATCAACAGCTCTCTCTCTTCGCTCTCCTCCAATAACACCAACAACTCCTCAAATGTCTCATAATCTCCCATCCTTTCACTTTCCTCCAATCTGTCCAATAACTCCTCCACATTCTCCGACTCATACCTTAGTTTAGCCAACTGCTCCTGATGGTAAGCACGGGGAACTGGCTCAATTCTCCCACTTGACCCAGCCACACTCCCCGTGTGCCCTCCCCCAAGAAATTTTTGGGGGAGCCTCTCGGGCTTCCAGCCACTCTGCCTTGATTTACGCTGCTTGGTCCGATGTTGGTGGGTAATTCTGTCACGATCGACTTGAGGTGAATGACTGGACCAAGGCGCAGCGCGTGAAAAATACATCTTCTTTTTATTAGAAGAAGGAAAACAAAACAAAACAACAAACAGACGACCGTGAAGCTATATAAATACAGAGAGTGCTGACACAAACACTACACATAGACAATTACCCACAAAACAGCTAAAGCCTATGGTTGCCTTAAATATGGCTCCCAATCAGAGACAACCATAACCAGCTGTCTCTAATTGAGACCCAATTCAGACAACCATAGACTTTCCTAGACACCTACACTGAACACTAAACCATCCACTCTACTAAACCCCCTAAACCATACAACACCCTAGACAATACAAAAACACACAAACTTCCCCATGTCACACCCTGACCTAACTAAAATAATAATGAAAACAAAGATAACTAAGGCCAGGGTGTGACATTTCCAAAGCACATTTTTGCTATTTCTGTTTTAAAAAATGCAACATAGCGAATTCAGAGCTCCAATTACAAAACGTTTTCTGTAAAGATCCCGAATTGTATTTATTTAACAGAAAATAAAAGTTGCACAAACCTCAATACCCCGGCCTGCCCTGTTTGTAATGGATAATGGATGCAATGGGTGCAGATTGGGTCACCAGCGGCAGTCCCTCGCAGTCCAGCCCCTACACGGTAGTAGTGTTGGTCTGTGATCCACTCCAAACTGTCAATGCATAAATCATTCATCAAAATTGTGTTGATATTGCAAGAAAATATTGTCATTTCACATAACCATACCACAAGGTAGCTACTCTACCTGCTTCATACATGACGAGAAAGCTTGTTCCAGTAAGTTAAGTTAGCTAGCTAGCCAAGTTGCTAGATAAAATAGCTAGCTTGTTAACCAGTAATACAAAATATGATTAAATGTTTTAAAACGTTAGCTGTCACCATGAGTATTGATAGGAGGCAAAAAAACAATGTCGTTATTTGTTAGCTAGCTAGGCTACCAATTACCTTTTACCCCCCTGTCTAGCCTTATTGGCTGCCTGCCGAATTAGCTAACTTTCTTGATTCTAGCTACTTATATAAATAAAACATCTCAAATTAGCTACTCGTTTTAGGGTTAACTTCTTTGAGGTATTTTCTGAACAGCTTCTCACTTCTATGTATCTCTAGTTGTCAGTTCGACCACACAATGTTTACACACTCATTTAAGGCACCCAAATTTAAAAATGACAGTTTGAAGTCCACAGCAGAAAAGATGTGATTCTTGTTGATAGGCTACTAGTTACAGTGCTTTTAGCTTGCAGTTTGGACCTTCTTTATGCAGAGGGAATACAGAAATTATAGCTAGTGTCTGAAATAGTTATATGGATTCAATATTTGTTAAATTATTGAGCCTGTTCTCAAAACTCAAATCATCAGAAATGGTTCTTATTTAGCATATCAAAGAGTATATCAATATCCTGATATGGACCTCAGTCAAGAGCATAATGCATTGCATATGCTGAGAAAATAACCTATGTATGTAACGGTCATCGTTGCATGAAGAAGTGGACCAAAGCGCAGCGTGGTAAGTGTTCATGATTTATTCATAAAACTGAACACTGAACAACAAAAAACAACAAAGAGAACGAACGAAACCGAAACAGTTCTGTCTGGTGCAGACACAAAACAGAAAACATAGAACACAAAACATAGAATGCCCACCCCAACTCACGCCCTGACCAAACCAGAATAGAGACATAAAAAGGATCTCTAAGGTCAGGGCGTGACAGTACCCCCCCCCAAGGTGCGGACTCCGGCTGCAAAACCTAAACCTATAGGTGAGGGTCTGGGTGGGCATCTATCCGCGGTGGCGGCTCAAACCCGCCACCATCTATCCATCCAAGGTCAGGGCGTGACAATGTAGGCCTACTTTCAGTATTTGTCATCATATTGAGAAAATAAGACGTCCACATAGGCCTATGTCAGGATATCTAATGTGTCAATATCATGTATGATATCTGGAGGGAATCCCAAAATGATTTGTGCATGAAAGAAAACACCTGAATCAACACTAGAAATTAAAAATCAGCACTAGGTAACACTGGCCAATTTGCTGTGTAAGATAGCGTATAACTCTGGTCTTCTTGACAACACAGAGTACTAAATGAACACAGCGACTACACGTACAGCATCTGACTTCAGCATGCGGCACTGTGACAGTTCATCATCCCATCCCCTGATCAGATAGATGATAGCCTCTATCTCTGTTCTGTAGATGATCACAACACTGTGGAGCTCTGTGTGTGTGTGTGTGTGTGTGTGTGTGTGTGTGTGTGTGTGTGTGTGTGTGTGTGTGTGTGTGTGTGTGTGTGTGTGTGTGTGTGTGTGTGTGTGTGTGTGTGTGTGTGTGTGTGTGTGTGTGTGTGTGTGTGTGTGTGTGTGTGTGCTTGCCACGTACTGTCTGTCAGAGTATCTCTGTATTTCACCGCTGCAGATGGTATCGCTTGAGCCCTCAGCTGATCAACACACTGGCTTTGTTGTTGGCTAACGGACTGGTCTCTTGCTTTGCTGGCTTTCTGCCTGGCTGGTTGGCTAACTGACTGGCTTGCTGGCTATCTGAAGGACTGGTTTGCTTGCTGGCTATTTGACTGACTGCCTTGCTGGCTGGCTAAGCTGTATGCATGCCATATTTTATCTCCAGTTGGCAAGGACGGGAAAGTTTTAGAAAGTTTGGGATTCTTCATGCATAAGGAACCAATATAATGTCTCCTTGGTGATTTTCCTACTGCATAAATCCACTGAAACCATATTCTGGGCATACAGTGAGCTCCGAAAGACAGTGACAAATGGTTTGTTGTTTTTGCTCCGTACTCCATCACTTTGGATTTGAAATGATACAGCGACTATGAGGTTGAAGTGCAGACTGTCAGCTTTAATCAGCTTTTCATCTATATCGGGTGAACCGTTTATAAATTACGTCACTTTTTGTACATAGTCCCCCCATTCTAAGGGACCAGAAGTATTGGGACAAATTCACTTATACGTGTATTAAAGTAGTCAAAGGTTCAGTATTTAGTCCCATATTCACATCAACTTTATGACTCTACAATCTTGTTGGATGCATTTGCTGTTTGTTTTGGTTCTGTTTCAGATCATTTTGTGCCCAGTAGAAATTAATGATCATGTATTTTGTCATTTTGGAGTCACTTTTATTGTAAATGAGAATGTAATATGTTTCTAGACACTCCTACATTAATGTGGATGCTACCATGATTATGAGAGTGAGAGTCCTAAATGAAACGTGAATAATAATGAGTGAGAAAGTTACAGAAGCACCATTAGAATAACAGGGGAGATTAGCATTTTTTTGGGGAGCGTCTGTAACTTTCTTACTCATCATTATTCACGATTCATTCAAGACTTATCCGTAATCATGGTAGCATTTCAAAAGTGCTGGAATACAGAGCCAAAACCACAACAAATGTGTCACTGTCCACATGCTTTTGTAGCTCACTGTATATAGACATGCCACAGTCCTTTAAATCAGTAGCATTTATAGTATGTATATGAGGAACAAACTGGCATTATACTGAAGCCGCCAAAGATGAGGCAGGGATGATGGTCTCAGATTCAGAGGGAGTGGCAGTGGAACTGTACAGACGGGAGATAGTGTTGAGCTTCACATTTTTTGACCCTGGGCGGTAGGAGATGGTGAAATTGAACATGGTAAATAACAAAGTCCAACGAGCTTGCCTTGGGTTGAGGTGCTTGGCAGTGCGGAGGTATTCTACATTTTTATGGTACGTCCATACCAGGAATGGATGTTCCGCACCTTCCAGCCAGTCTCTCCACTCCTCCAGAGCCATCTTAACCACCAGGAGTTCCCGGTTCCCAACGTCATAGTTCCTCTCCGCAGGGTTGAGACGATGGGACATGAAGGCACGGGGATGTAGCTTTTGGTCCTGGACGGATCGCTAGGAAAGGACGCCCCCTACTCCCACGTCCGAAGCATCAACCTCAACCACAAACCTGACGAGTCGGGTCCAGATGGATGAGGATGGGGGCAGTAGTGAATCGCTGCTTTAGATCCCCAAAAGCCCTGCCTGCTGCTGGAGACCATGTGACCGGTAACTTGGGAGAGGTGAGTACAGGAGGCGCTGAAGGACCTGTATAATATGAGGAATGTGTTCCTGGGCAGAACAAGAGAAAACCAGGATGTCGTCTAGGTAGACAGAAACAAAATTATTCAACATGTCCCGGAGCACATTGTTGACCAGGGCCTGGAAGACAGCAGTTGCGTTGGTGAGTCCAAACAGCATGACCAGGTACTCCTAGTGTCAGTGTTGAAAGCCTTTTGTCACGCCCTGATCTGTTTCACCTGTCTTTGGGATTGTCTCCACCCACCTCCAGGTGTCACCCGTTTTCCCTATTAGTCCCTGGGTATTTATTTCGGTGTTCCCTGTTTACGTGAATTACGTCAAGACTCCCGTAGTGTGGCAGACTATGCTGTAGACTTTCGCACGTTGGCCGCCGAGAGTGTCTGGAATCCAGAGTCCCTATTCGATACCTTCCTTCACGGATTATCAGAGGTGATAAAAGATGAGCTAGCTGCTCGGGAGTTACCGGTGGGCCTCGATTCCTTCATCGCCCTCACCGTTAGGAGTGATGGACGTCTACGGTAACGCAAGTGAGAGGAGGTCTGGCCTAGGTCTCACTCATATATATCTGGAGTCCCCGAAGGCTGTTTTTCCCGAGAGGATACGAGGCCACCTGAGCTCCCTCGAGAATCATTGACGACAGGTGAGTCGGATACACCGGAACCTATGCAACTGGGAAGAGCTTGATTATCGCCTAGGGAACGTTCACATAGGCCAAGCTCCAACAGTTGTCTGTATTGTGGTGCTGCAGGGTATTACATAGCCACCTGCCCAGTGAAGAGACCTGAATCCTTAGTAGGTACATGTACACTGGTGAGCCAGACTGGGAACCCTCTAATTCCCATTACTTGGACTCATTTTCATGTGATCTTGCTGTGGGAGACCAGTCTAAGTCTCTCCGGGTGCTCATTGACTCTGGGGCAGATGAGAGTTTTGTGGACACTACCCTGGTATCGGAACTAATTATCCCTTCTCAACTCCTCTCCGTTCCCATGGATGCCAGGGCACTGGACGGACACAAGAGTCACGCACAGCACAGTTGCCATTAATATGCGTGTATCTGGAAACCACAGTGAGTCAATACAGCTTCTCCTCGTTGAGTCTCCCCACATCCCTATTGCTTTGGGATTTTCGTGGCTCCAGAAGCACAACCCCGATATTGACTGGACCACGGGTTCATACTTGGGTTGGAGCCCGTTCTGCCATTCCCGTTGCCTGAAGGCGGCACAGCGGCGCAGCCTTCCCCGGGAACATCTGCCTCCAGGGTTGAGTACGGCCTCAGATCTCTCTGCCGTTCCCGCAGAGTACCATGACCTCCTGGAGGTTTTCAGCAAGGCTCCTGCTACCTCCCTTCCTCCACATCGTCCTTACGATTGTGCTGACCTCTTCCCGAGCACCACACCTCCTCGGGGCCGGCTATATTCCCTGTCTGGCCCTGAGACCAAGGCCATGGAGGAGTACATCCAGGACTCTCTGGCTGTTGGGAGCATTCGTCCTTCTACCTCTCCGGCTGGTGCAGGATTCTTCTTTGTGGGGAAGAAGGACAAGACCCTGCGTCCATGCATTGATTACCGGGGCCTCAATGACATTACGATCAAATATCGGTACCCTCCACCACTCCTCTCCTCGGCTTTCGAACCTCTCCAGGGGGCTACCATCTTTTTCAATCTGGACCTTCGGAATGCCTACCACCTTGTGCGAATACACGAAGGAGACGAGTGGAAGACAGCTTTCAACACTGCCTCCTGCGGGGACGGGGGATTAAAAATACAAATAAATTAAATAAAAATATAGAACAAAACACACATCACGACAAGAGAGACAACACAACACTACATAAAGATAGATCTAAGACAACAACACAGCATGGCAGCAACACATGGCAACACAGCATGGTAGAAACACAACATGACAACAACGTGGTAGCAACACAACATGGCAGCAGCACAACATGGTAGCAGCACAACATGGTAGCAGCACAAAACAGAGTCCAAGCATTATTGGGCACAGACAAAAGCACAAAGGGCAAGAAGGTAGAGACAACACTGCATCACGCAAAGCAGCCACAACTGTCAGTTAGAGTGTCCATGACTGAGTCTCTGAATGAAGAGATTGAGATAAAACTGTCCAGTTTGAGTGTTTGTTGCAGATTGCTCCAGTCGCTAGCTGCAGCGAACTGAAAAGACGAGCGACCCAGGGATGTGTGGGCTTTGGGGACCTTTTAACAGAATGTGACTGGCAGAACGGGTGTTGTTTGTGGAGGATGAGGATCATTCTTGATACACACGGGAAACTGTTGAGCAAGAAAACCCCAGAAGCGTTGCAGTTCTTGACACAAACCGGTGTGCCTGGCACCCACTACTATACCTCCTTCAAAGGCACTTAAATCTTTTGTCTTGCCAATTCACCCTCTGAATGGCACACATACACAATCCATGTCTCAATTGTCTCAAGGCTTAAAAATCAGTCTTTAACCCTGTCTCCTCCCCTTCGTCTACACTGATTGAAATGGATGTAACAAGTGACATCAATAAGGGATCATTCACCTGGTCTGTTTATTTCACGGAAAGAGCAGGTGTTTTTAATGTTTTGTATACTCAGTGTGTGTGTGTGTGTGTGTGTGTGCCTGTGTGTGTGGTTGTGCATCTACATTCGTGCACATGTGCGCGTGTCTGTGTGTGTGTGACTGCCAAGTTTGGGCCATCCAGCACACAATGAAATGTTACCTTGCAGTAAATGTGTATGGTAGTTCTATCCATATTGTTTGTATGTGAACCCTGCCCCCATCCAGATGTTTCCCGCCAGTTACAACGTGTTGCCGTGGAAATGACTTAATACTGTACCAGTATGACATAATGGCAGTGCTTATTCTGTAATACTGGATAATAATAGTTCTAATAGTCATGTGGTTCAATATATAAACTCTAGCTTCTCTCCTGACCTCTGACCTCCACCAGATAGGCACTGTGTCTGATTAATACCTATTTTGCATCACTATGTTATTACATGGTAGACCCTGTTGACATGGCTTAGTGTCCCAGACGTACAACCAGATGGCATTATCCCCTGGATAACATGACACTAATGCCCATGTACAACTGATGCATTATAAGGTTCAAGGTTAATGTTTTAAAAATAATATTTTAAGGTTAGTAGGGTTCATTTGTCAAGATATATAGGAAATCTTTTATTTTGATGTTACATTTCGTAAAATGTATTTGTGGATATGTTCTGGAATTCTTTAGAACTTTTAGAACTAACAGCTAACAACTTTTAGAACTAACAGCTACCTGATATGAAATGGAACCTTTTAGTGGTTGTTCTAATCTAATGGATCCCAAACATCTAAAGTACTTATTCCTAGGTACTTACCTAGGTACTTATCAGTTCATTTTGAAGTGAATACTGTCATTTGAGGCCATTTACAGTAAATACTAAGCAGTCCATCAAATAAATGTAGTGGATACTTGTTCGTTAAGGCTAAAAGTTCGCTGTGAGGACAAAAAGTAAGTATCTTAACTTTGCTTTAACTGTACAAGGCAATGCAATGTTCTGCCCCCCCCCCCCCCCCCCCCCCCCCCCAATGCAATGCATTGTCCTGCATCATACACTCTGGTAAAGTACATTTTAACATCAGGGAGTTCAAGTAACAGACACATCTCAACATCAACTGTTCAGAGAAGATTGTGTTAATCAGGCCTTCATGGTCAAATTGCTGCAAAAAAAACACTGCTAAAGGACACCAATGAGAGTAAGAGACTTACTTGGGCCAAGAAACACGAGCAATGGACATTAGACCGTTGGAAATCTGTCCTTTGGTCTGATGTGTCCAAATTTGAGATTTTTGGTTCCAACCACCGTCTTTGTGAGACGCAGAGTAGGTGAAGGGAGGATCTCTGCATGTGTGGTTCCCACCGTGAAGCATGGAGGAAGAGGTGTGATTGTATGGGGGTGCTTTGCTGGTATCACTGTCAGTGATTTATTTCGAATTCAAGGCACACTTATCCAGCATGGCTACCACAGCATTCTGCAGCGATACGCCATCCCATCTGGTGATGGAAAAGCAGCCAACTAGTGCTGAACATATGTGGGAACTCCTTCAAGACTGTTGGAAAAGCATTCCAGGTGAAGCTGGTTGAGAGAATGCCAAGGGTGTGCAAAGCTGTCATCAAGGCAAAGGGTGGCTCCTTTGGAGAATCTAAAATCTAAAATATATTTTTTTTGGTTACTACATGACTCTATATGGGTTATTTCACGGCTTTGATGTCTTCACTATTATTCTACAGTGTAGAAAATAGTAAAAATAAAGAAAAACCCTTGAATGAGTAAGTGTGTCCAAACTTTTGACTGGTATTGTATATAAAGTGTAAAATTGGGATACAAACTCAAAATTGTGTGTGATGTGTATACTTTTGTTACAAAGTAGAGCTGCGTTTAAGACTACCAAGAAACACTCGGTGTGACCCTGATTTAGCCCACTGCAGTAAAAGGTTAAGTCCTGTCAGCGGTACACTGCGGCTTTGAAGAAAATTTACATTTGAAGTGAGTGTGAGGCTGCAGAGATGCAGGGATGTCAGACAAATTGAGACTTTAATTGCCAGAGTGGGCTCGGAGGAATGAGAGGGGGAGGGAGAACGAGAGACACAGAGAGAGAGATAAGCGGGGGAGAGGGAGAGAGTTTAAAAGGAGCCACAGAGATGTTATGCTATTGATGAAAGATGTACGTTTCCAATACCAGGGTACACATCTAGATTGATATTGTATTGCCCGTAAAGGGATGAAGTGACATAGATGTGTTAGCAGTTGACAGATGTTTATGTACAGCAGTTATCTTGTACCCATATAAAATGGACATGGTACTCAGTTGTTCCACATTGCAAGAACATCTTGCCAGTTCTGTAAATCTTCTCAATCTGCAAAGTTCAACTCGCCCTAATAAGCCTCTGGTTTCAATTCCGTCTTTGGGCCTTATGGGGGTAGTACATCGGGCATCTTGAAGAGAACATAATAGGACTGTTTAAGACAGCTTTGAAAAATGGCTCTGGATCTGTGGTGGTATCTTGGAAATCCAGGTACATTTTTCACCTCGTGTCCAAACTGACTTCACTGGTTACATCATATATGTGTTTTTATCCCTTTTTTCTAACCTATCTGATCATCTCTTCCCAGCTCTTTCAGATTCAGTAAAACATACACACACACACACACACACACACACACACACACACACTTTTCTCTCCTACAGTATTACTTCCTCTCTTTTCAGCTCTTTCGTATTTGGCAAATGTCTGCTCAGTCAGATCAAAGTTGTGCGTCTACTTTTTTCTATACTTATTCGTTCACTGCAACAACAACAAAAACATTTGGCTGTGCTCTTGCAGTGACATTGTTTGTCAGTGACGTTCACAGTCGACTGAATAAGAATGGCAGTGCCCATCGGCCTTCAAGGCTGGCCACCAAACCGAAATGGGCCTAAATTCCCTTCCTTTAGATTAATTCCACTCACACAGCAACAATAACAGTGGACTGGTAGATGACAGTGCCGTCTAAGAAAATCCAGTTATAAGATAAGGGCAGAAAAACACTGTTGATTGAATACTATTCGGTATTAATGTAGAGTCCTAAAGATACACTGGTGCCAGTTTTACTGCATTTGCCCAGTTGAACGTTACCACAACTGGGGAGTTCAAAAAAAAATCCACACTATGTGATAAGGCAAGTAGTACACCTGAGAATTGGTTCTTGAATCCGTTTCGTTCTACTCTGCTTTCCAATACCCTATTGTGCCGACCTGAACCAAACTGTACTGGTTCAGATACAACCAAGTTAGCGCAGTAACTGGCTCTGTAGTGTGAACAGTCCGAAATGTTTCTGTTTTCAGCTGATGGCTCAAGCATGCAGCACTGTCAAGTTCAGTGCATTTACCTGCATTGGAAGTGAACTGCAGTTAAGAAATGGAAGCTGAAACGTCATCTTCAGTGACATTTGGACTCGATTATCGGACGCACAATGCAGAACATGCTACCCGGTTCGTATTCTGACCTGCTTCAAACAGGCTCCAATGTTCATGACCAGTGGTAAACTGTCATTCAGACTGTAATTCAGAAATATACGTTAAAATGTCAGTTAGACTTGTTCAGTTTGAATTATTCTGTCAATTCAGGGCAGTGCTAGATTCAGGCAGGTGAGGGTGAAGGGAGTGGGTGTTGGAAAGGAACAGAGAGACAGAAAGATGGAGAGAAGAGAGAGAGACCAGAAGAATGAGGGCGTGGTCGATCACTTCCTCTCTGA
Organism: Salvelinus fontinalis; assembly: GCF_029448725.1. Classification (NCBI taxonomy): domain Eukaryota; kingdom Metazoa; phylum Chordata; class Actinopteri; order Salmoniformes; family Salmonidae; genus Salvelinus; species Salvelinus fontinalis. The sequence goes on along the minus strand of NC_074683.1, from coordinate 17,733,906 downwards.
AACAGAAACTGGGGCACGGTCTCCATGAATGTGTGTGTGTGTGTGTGCGTGGCCCGTCAGGAAACCCAGTACTCAGAACCCTAATTCTCTCTCCCTCTCTTTCCCTTTCACTCGCTATGATATAGTGTCATCACTAAAATGGATTAATGCCATATCATACCATAATGCCACCAAAGCCGCTCAAAACAGATTATTAACATTCTGTAAATGTGTGATAAAGCTCGACATCTTTAGGAAAAGCTGTTGTCTACCAATTTGTGCCAGAGTCAACCTAGTATTTCATCAAAAGTGAGGCATTTTATATCAGATTCATCTCATTTCTAATCAACTGTTACTGTACTGTCAGGCAAAGCAGTCAATAGCCTGTTTATACAGTCCGCATCTGTCATATCCCAGCTTTCATCTTCGGAGAATTGGATTCTGAAAACTGAGTCCAACTCATGCTTCTCTGGGCTGGAGACGAATGTTGACAGGCCCTGTGTCTTTGTGTGTGGGTCGGTGCGTGGGTGTAGGTGTGCGTTGTGTTTGCGTTCCAGTGATATGTGTGTGTGTTTGTGTGCCAGCGTGCACGTGTGCTGCGGGTTTTTTTCTTTCCTTTGTGTATGCGTCTTTGAAACCCATTTGAGAGGACTTTGTCAGCTTGTTAGAGGTAGCAGACGGCTTTCCCCTGACGAGAGATGACTGGCCAATCTAGCTGGGATCTCAGTCTCTTGACACCAATATGGCCCCAATTTACAGATCAACACCACAGCACTGGGCAGTGGCTGGTTGGATAAATACACACAGGCTTTGAACTTAGGAAGCAAGGCTGTTTGAAAGCCATTGATCCAGGTCTAGGCTTTGTGTGTGTGTGTGTGTGTGTGTGTGTGTGTGTGTGTGTGTGTGTGTGTGTGTGTGTGTGTGTGTGTGTGTGTGTGTGTGTGTGTGTGTGTGTGTGTGTGTGTGTGTGTGTGTGTGTGTGTGTGTGTGTGTGTGTGTGTGTGTGTGTGTGTGTGTGTGTGTGTGCGTGCAGAAGTCCTCACAAGGATAATTAAACAAGGAACTTTCGGATAACTGGGGAAATTTTTGCCAATTGAGGCAAAGCTAGTGTGAACACAGCAGAATCCCAGTGCAGGACTATTTTCTTTGAGAACTTTGAAGCAGCTATGATTTCCCCATCCCTCTGTGTTATTGTCTAGCTGTGTGGCGCCTTCAAATTGACCTTTGGCCTTTGAAATGTAAGCCTGGTGGAGAGGGGGGGTCTACTCTGGGGCTTGGCAGGTGGCCTAGTGGTTAGGGTGTTGTGCCAGTAACCGAAAGGTTGCTGGTTTGAATCCCCAAGCCAACTAAGTGATATATCTGTTGATGTGCCCTTGAGCAAGGCACTTAACCCTAATTGTTCCTGTAAGTCACTCTGGGTAAGAGTGTCTGCTAAATGACTGAAATGTGTCTCTGTTCCTCTCTGCTGAATAATTTATTAGCCATGTCATCAGTCAGCTGTGTCATCCACAACTAGACACTGGAATAAGGAAAGAAAATACAATTCAAATGAAAGAAATGAAATTAAACAAGGGAAGAAATATGTGGAATCTGTTGTAATGTACAGATGCTGCAGAATCAGATTCGTAATTGACCTGGTTAGCCTTTTCACCATTTGGTTTTGACTGGTCAAGTTCTAGCGAAGAGATCATGCACTAAACTAGAGCACGCTGTTATCAGCGTCAATTGAAATGGTTTTCCATGAATTGGGACTGTAAAATTCTCCTGCCCTCAAGATGAAAGTGTACCTTCGACTGCGTATTTGTATGTTTTTTTCAAAGTGTTTTTGGCCTGGTTCGTCCCATTGAGATTGGTATGTCTTTGGCTAGGGAGACTCTGCTGTTTTTCTCTCTGGTTGCTCAGGAGCTGCAGTGAAGTGTCTGTTCGTGTGAGTGGAAGTGCAGTGGGGTGGAAGTTGAGGAGATAAGTATGAGAGAGCAACTGAATGTGGTGCAAAGCATTGAGGGTATAATCAAGAGAATGTTAGGGGGGACGGATACACAATTAGAACGTTATCAAAGTACATCAATTGAAATCTAAACTCAGTCTGTATTTGGTTGAGAGGGGAAATACTTGAGACTGAGCATCCGCGTGTGTGTGTGTGTGTGCGAGTGTGTGTTTGCGTGAGCACAATGTGTGACTGTGTGTGTGTGTGTGTTGCGTGTAGTTTGAGGATGGTGTTAAAAATCGAAACATTTAAAAGGTCAGTGCCCTCGGGATGCTATATTGAAAGCTTAAGAGCTTCAGATCGCCAAGCACTTTAAAAGCATCAGTACTTTTTTCAAAAATAGATATCCTCCATGATGGACGTAAAGAGAGAAAGGCAGAGTAAGTGAGAGAGACAGAGACAGAGACAGACAGACAGACAGACAGACAGACAGACAGACAGACAGACAGACAGACAGACAGACAGACAGGTAAGCTGTACAACATCAGAAATTCATACAGATGGGCCCAAAACAGCACAGAAGAATACCAGAAAGCAACCTGGAACCAAAATATCCAAACACTCTTAGATAACTTTCTGGATACCACATTCACTCACAGTAAAGAAGGCATCAATCTAGCAGTACAAAACATCAACTATATATTCAGGCAAATGGCAAAAGAAGCACAATTGAAATTGATAAAAAACAAAACAAAAAAGATCACAGATGACAACTGGTTTGATGCAGATTGTAATTTTCTTTAACACTATCCAACCAAACGCACAGAGACCCAAATAATGGTGAATTACGCCTTCATTACTGTGAAACTTTAAAACTCTATAAAGGTACACTCAGAACCAAAAAAACACAGTACAACAGCAAGCAGCTGACACTAATTGAGGAGTCCATAAACACACACAACTTCTTGAAAAATTGGGGAAAAAATAGAAAAATCGAAACAAGAGGAATTAGCAATACAAAATGGTGACATATGTACAACCCATTTTAAAACACTCTCGAACACCGTTCAAATTGACACAAACGCAGAACAGCGCCAAATTCATGAGAAGTTGAATGTATTAGAAAAAGCTATAAAGGACAATCAAAATCCACTGGACTCCCCAATTACTGACCAGGAGCTCTATAAGAAACTTCAGGCTCTCAAATTTAAAAAGGCATGCGGACCTGATGGCATCCTAAATGAGATGCTCAAACTCACTAGTGCAAAATTTCAATTGGCTATATTAAAACTGTTTAATTTGATCCTGAGTGTAGGTTATTTCCCTGACATCTGGAATCAAGGACTCATAACCCAAATCTTTAAGAACGGATACAAATTTGACCCTAACAATTACGGAGGCATTTGTGTGAACAGTAACCTGGGGAAGTTTTTCTGTAGTATTATCAATTATCAAGAGTTCTAAACTTCCTTAATGAGCACAATGTCTTAAGTTAAAGCCAAATTGGATTTATACCAAAACATCGCACAACTGATCATATTTACACCCTACACACCCTGATAGATAAACATGTCCACCAAAATAATACCAAAATATACGCTTGCTTTATCGACTTCCAAAAAGCATTTGATTCTATTTGGCAAACAGGACTGTTCTACAAAGTTATTGAAAGTGGTGTATGGGGTAAAACATATGACATAATTAAATCAATGTATATTGGCAATACGTGCAGCATTAAAATTGGTAAGAAAAGAACCGAATTCTTTAACCAGGGGCGGGGCCTTCGCCAGGGTTGCAATCTGATCCCTGCACTCTTCAATATTTACATTAACGAATTGGCCACTATTCTAGATAAATCCTCAGCACCTGGTGTTAGTCTCCACAATTCAGAAGTTAAATGCCTACTCTTCGCAGATGACCTATGCCTGCTGTCACCCACAGCACATGGCCTACAGCAGAGCCTGGACCTGCTAGAGCAGTACTGCCAGACCTGGGCCCTGGCAGTAAACCCCCAAAATACTAAAATAATGATTTTCCAGCGAAGATCCAGATCTCAGGGAATTAGACCAAGTTCTCAATTGGTACAAAATATATAGAGTACTGCACACACTACAATTACTTAGGTTTAAAAATAAGCTCAACCTTACTGAGGCAGTGAATGAACTGAGAGAGAAAGCACACAGGGCTTTCTACGCCATTAAAAAGCAAATTCAAATTGAAATACCTATTAAAATTTGGCTAAAACTAATTGAATATGTCATTGAACCAATTGCACTTTATGGCAGTGAGGTGTGGGGTCCACTTGCAAAACAAGATTTCTTCAAACGGGACAAACACCCCATTGAAACCCCGCATGCAGAGTTCTGTAAGATTATCCTACATGTCCAGAGGAAAACTACAAAAAAATGCCTGCAGGGCAGAATTAGGCCAATATCCACTAATAATAAAAACTCAAAAAAGAGCAATTAAGTTTTGGAAACATCTCAAATACATTGACCCCCTCTCATATCATTACCAAGCCCTGCAATGCCAAGAACTGAGCAAAGAAAAGAGTCCCCTCATCCAGCTGGTCCTGGGGCTGAGTTCACAAACCTATTCTACTAATACTCTTAGAATACTAGTTTTCAGTTGTGTCTAGTTTTTCTGTCTTTTTGACTAGTCTCAAGGAAGTGAAGTCGATGTCTCCCTTCGCTGCAGTGCTATTCGTCTTTCTCAGTCATTATCTTATTCAGATAAAAGATGACGAGAGGATATTTTTTTTTAAAACAAAATAATCCCCTCTCCCCTCAAATTGTCACATTTTGTCTGAATGTGAAATGTGGCGCAGGAACTGAAATCAGTTTGGTATCCAGTGCAATTTATGCTTCAGTTATATTGGAGATAATTAGAAAACATATTCTGCTGTAACATTCAGACAATTTCCCCAGCTTCAGCTTCAAAGAACTTCCCCAAGGTTTCTAGACAAAACTATGTTACGGACATCATTGGCCTTGTTAGAAACATGTTTGTTGATCAAGGCTACCGTGTTAGCACTTCAAATAGAGAAGAGTGAAACTTTTCACGTAAAAATTGTACTGGGGATTCTTCATCAAGGTTAATACCATGTTGATGTCCTTTGATCAATAGCTGTGGTCTGCCTCATCACGGGTCCCGTGTGGCTCAGTTGGTAGAGCATGGCGCTTGCAACGCCAGGGTTGTGGGTTCATTCCCACGGGGGGCCAGTAAAAAAAAAGTATGAATGTATGTACTTGTAAGTCGCTCTGGATAAGAGCGTCTGCTAAATGACTTAAATGTAAATGTACAAAAAAGTATGAATGTATGTACTTGTAAGTCGCTCTGGATAAGAGCGTCTGCTAAATGACTTAAATGTAAATGTAAATGGTAATAGGTCCAGTGACACGTATAAACTACTTATCAAATTAAACGAGTTATGTGTTGTAAAATTCTTCATGGTTAATATGATTACAGGCCCTAATAAACTGTTTATATATACAAGTGTTCTGTAAAATAAATAAATGGACGTAATATATTTCTGTGATTTACAATCAAGTCAGATAATTAAGGCTATTTGATTATGGTTTAAAAAACTGTTCATGAGCACTCCTACATGAATAGTGTTACCATAGGAGGATTTGATTATGATTAAGTTATGATCTAGCTAGAATGGGTTTGGAATGGGTTTGGAACGGGTTTGGAACGGGACTTTGAATGTGCTTGGAATCATCCGGTGTTCTCCAGCTGGCTCCAGATCCAAGGATTAGTGGATATTGGCTGTCAAAACAACAGCTTTTGCCAAGTCAAGAAATGTATTACTTGATAATCACTCTGTGATTGGGTCAGCCACCTGTGGGCTTGATAGGACTGAAGAGTGGCCAGGGGATGGACCAAATATCACACACATGCACGTACACACGCACACATGAACGCATGCACACACACACACACACACACTTATATACACACACTGGACTAGACTGGGCCTGCAGTTTACCTTTGAAACAATTTGCTTCGTCCATTCATCTGACTGCAAAATGATGTAGTCTTTTTAATTTTTTAATCACTGTGTGTCTAATAAATCACATATTTAGGAAAATAACTCCCAACATATATTTGTATTTCCCTGAGCCTCCTTTGGCCATTGAAATGCTCCGTCTGATCGCGTGGGCATTAGGATACAAATGTGAAGATATTTACATACCCAGCCCTGATTAGCTGATAGGATGGTCTTGAGCCCACCCCCTTATTTGATATATCATTGGCGTAATGTGTTACATGAATGTCCACCTTCCCTGTCAGGGGATAAAATGATTACTTGATATTATTAATGATGATCTAGCAAATTAAGACGAAAGATGTATTTTGATGACAACACATAGTAGCCTACACACCTGTGTACGTTTCCTCACGTTCAGGGTCCCATTCCAGCTCCAACTGACAGGTTGAATACCATGTGCTTTTTTTTAATAGAAACAAATTATAATTTAGAGGTAGGTCACCAGAAGATGCAGACAGGTCCCAGAACAGCCTGTTTGCATGGCAGACCATCCTGGACTATACCCCATCTGCCTCGACATCTATTCATAGCAGAACAGCATGATTAAGTACAAGGGCAGACTACAGGCCTCTGCGTCTCAGAGACCGAACACAGTCACTATTACTTACTGTGTTAAGGCCTGTGAGACGCAGAGGCCCATGGTATAATCTTCAGCAAATGTTTTGGACTAAACACTCTTGAACTACATTTTGGAATGGTGTCTGTTGTCGAAAGTACATAAAGAAACCAGACTGCAATGGAAGGTTGTTGTCATTCACTATAAATTATCTTGGCAGTTATTTACATAACATAATACAAATATCAATAATAAGCCAACAAGGTTATACTAAAAGTTGTGATTTTATTTACACTGTAATCACCAATTCTCTCGAATACTGACATTGCTATACACAGCTACTCAACTATAATTTCATCCCCTGACCGGGAAGGTGGAAGAGTGTCAGTATTGCACACACACAATTACACTGCCTTAAAAAAAAGAAAAAATGGTAACCTAATCAAAAGCCAATGTTTACTTTTTATTTGGAGCTATGGCAGTCTATTTACAAATCAGTCTGACAGTACTTTGACAGTATTTCAAGTATGGTTTGAAATGACTGAAATGATTCAGAAAGGTATTGGTAACATCACCAGGCAATAATTGTGTATGCTCTTCTGTGTAGAAAAAAAAACATCATCATTGCTTTAAATTATTTGGTGCTTTTCCCCCCAGTTTGATTATGCCTAGTCCTGTCCACTCTGTTCTAACGAGTCCCGCGAAGCTTGTGAGCATCGTAAAGGGAAACAGATTTGTTTTCCTGAGAGTCTTAGCTTTCAGGAAGTGTCATAATAGCTTATAGCGTCGACTGTTCAAAAGTTAGAGCGACATTTGCAGGAGAAAAACAGATCGGAGGTTCCTCGCGTAACCGTAGTTCTATGAACTAAGCAATACATTTTTTATTCAGAGATTCTGTCGCAACCCCATTTTCAAATCAGGCGACCCCCACATGCGAACCCTAGTTTGGGAAACGTGGCGAGCATACACTATTTCCCTAGGTTGGGAATCCAGCTAGCTAGGTAGCTAGAAAAGTAGCTAGGTAGCTAGCTACCTACCAGCTAGCTGAATCCCAGAGATATGGGAAAAGTGTATGCTAGAACATTGTTGCAGGAGGCAAAGTTTGGTTTCCCTTTAAGAGTGGATTAGTTGGTAGAGCACAGTGCTTGCAACACCAGGGTTGTGGGTTTGATTCCCATGGGGGACCAGAACGAAAATGTATGCACTCACTACTGTAAGTCGCTTTGGTTAAGTCTGCTAAATGACTAAAATGTCAAATTTGGACATGACTTTATTATGTACAGGTAGCTACTATGGAAATGTAAACGGCAAGTCAGTAGCTAGTTATCCTAGTTGCGGTCGAAGCTAGTAGCTAGCTAGCTAGTTAGCTAACTAACAGCATTATACAAGCTATATCATGCCCTTCGATAATAATAAATAGAAGAACAACTATCTAGACACGTAATTCTTGAGCGGTTGCCGCTGTCGGGTATAAGATATATGGGACAGAACATCAAAGGAGGATGAAGCTGCTAGCAAATCCACTAGTTTAGCTAGCTACCTTGTCGAAGTGTGCTGTGCATATGATATGCACAGGTTCAAACAACATTTCTATAGCACTTGAGTGTTACAAATAAATCAAAGCCAAATCAGACGAAGCCTTGCAGCCAGCTTCTGCAGAATCTCTCTTGCTTTTGGCCCTGCATTAAGTAACTAGCTAGTTAACTCTCCTGTGCATGTCAACAATGATACCCTCTTCATACATAGGACCCCGCTACACTTAATCTGAAGTGTCTGTACCTTTTCAGACAGTGGAAATCTGCTTCATTGACAGTAATAAATGTTGCTGATTGATGTGCTGTAGTTTTTCTGCTGTTTTTCTGGTAGGGTAGCTAGATGTGTTTTCTTTCTACTAAATTAATTGGTAAGTCATTGTATTTAACAAACTTCAAAGTTCTTAGGAATGCGAAGTCTAGGCAGCTCGAGATAATTTGATTGACAGTTCTGGTTGCCCAGTGATGCACGTTGCTCCCGCTTCAGAAGCGGCATTCCTTTACAATGTTAAATACAAGTTAAATGCCTATCACCAGAGAAGGTTTCATGGCATGTATCCTTTCAGACAAACAAGGATGCCTTATCCGAGGCACTTTATAGCGCCACATTCCATATGTCTGAAAGGCGTATGAGAAGTACTAATTTGACCGGGCGGGACCGGCAGTAGTGTATGTAAATAACAGATTAACGGTCATTGGTAATCAGATCGGCGTGTGACGTTATGTGGCGGGCTAAAACTACATCCCTAAAAAATAAGCTGAAAGGCCTTTTTTTTCCCAGGCCTTTTTTTTTTAAACAGCTCCTACACAGAAAGGGAATTATTATTAAAAAAACAGGAATATCACGTTATTGACTGTACTGCACCTTTCATTTTTGGCGGCATAACAACCTCACACAAAATAGCAATTTGAGTTAACTAACAGCATAACCGGAAACCTCCAAAACATTTACAAGTGTTGTTCTTACATTAGCAACGGATAATGCCTGAGTAAGCAGAAACAAAGTTTTTTTCTTAATCTTTCCATCATGTTTCTAACCCAATTTAGAGATGCTAGTCCGCTATCCCGCGCACGAACCAGAGTATGTGAGCGCGGAGTGAGATGCCCAACGGCTGGAGGGTCAGCCTTCTCACCCGCTCCAATTTAGCATCCAGTAGGGCTCCAATAGTCCTCACTTCATGAGCTCAGGGCATGCCTGACCCATCATGCATTTGTGGTCTACTTGTGTGCTGCTATAGCCCCTTGCTTTAGCTACTGTCATGGAGTTCGCTAAATATTTTCGTAAAGAAACTGATAAAACACACAGTTACTAAATCAAGGTGACTTACAAATATAAGGAGAGCAAGAGTGCAGTGATACCTTTTATTTATTTCGCAAGGCAAGTCAGTTAAGAACAAATTCTTATTTACAATGAAGGCCTACCCTGGCCAAACCCGGACGACACTGGGCCAATTGTGTGCCGCCCTATCCCAATCACGGCTGGATGTGATACAGCCTGGATTCGAACCAGGGACTGTAGTGACAACTCTTGCACTGAGATGCAGTGCCTTACCCCACTGCGCAACTCGGGAGCTCCCTGATGTGGTGTCCACAACTAAAGAATCATTGTGGAATCCGAAAAGACACGTATCCTGAAAGCATGATGGTGTACTCACTACATGCACATGCTAACAGAAAGGAATGAGGTGGGTAGATAACTAAGTGTGTCATTGTAGCAAAGTATTTATAAACTACAAATCAGGTCTCTCACATGTTTTGTTCATTTTTGTTCTATGATCTATACAATAGGCTCTAACTGATTTTGTGCCAATAGGCCTGTCATATTCCCGCGTTATTTTGCCTAAAAACCTTTAGGCCTACCTATAGAAACATTTAAAAACAACTTTGCACCTCTGTCCAGATTAGCAAGAGTTGCCACAAGGGTGTTTAGCATCATCCACAAGGGTGTTTATGTAACAGTGTAACTTTAATCCGTCCCCTCGCCCCGACCCGGGCGCGAACCAGGGACCCTCTGCACACATCAACAACAGTCACCCATGAAGCAGCGTTACCCATCGCTCCACAAAAGCCGCGGCCCTTGCAGCGCAAGGGGAACCACTGCTTCAAGGTCTCAAAGCGAGTGACGTCACCGATTGAAACGCTATTAGCGCGCACCACCGCTAACTAGCTAGCCATTTCACATCGGTTACACTCAGCGTCATCCCCAGTGGCTCTGCAAGTGTGGAGAGGATATTCTCTGCTGCTGGCCTGCTCTCTAGACACCATGAAGTCACAGACTGGCCAAACTTGTATTTCTAAAAATGAATTCAAAAAATTCAAAGTCACTACTAAGTCATTTTTTCGTTTAATTTGTATTTAATTCTAAGTAAGTCACGGCCTATATGTGCAATTTAAAGGCTATAATTATTGAAACAATGTTGTTTAAATGCTAAGCCCATTTTATCCCTACCAGCTTATAGTGTCGCACTCCGAAATGCTTCACAATGTATTGATTTGTAGGCTATAGCCTTGAAGTAATGTAAATAATATAGCCTAAATAATTCATATTCGTTCCTTCTAAGGCTTCTTGTCTGGCTCCTGACCTATTTAGTGTTAAATGCCGTTTAATATAACATGTAGCCTATTTGAAATGATGTTCAAATCCATATGGTCTGGTTTCAGTACTTCAAAACCAAATGGTAGGTCCAGGTAGTCCCAAAAATATATGGGTGTTGGTTAAATTGTGGAGCTAATATGAAGTTTATTTTTCCTGTGAGTGCAGTGGGGTTTTAGCAGAGCAGTCGGAAAGGACATGGAGCACCGGAGCTTCCACATTGCTCCATGAGCGGGATTTCCAAGAGCTCAACTCAGCTCACATGCTCTGGAACGAGCACACACAATCACGCATGCACACACACACACACACACACACACACACACTCTCTCACTATACATACAGTATACATTTCATGAACGCATACCATTTTCATACAGTCTTCGCATATCCTTGCCCTCATATCAACTCATTTTCCGGTGTCTCTTTACATTCATGCTCCCTCTCCTCTCCTCGGTAATCAGTCGGGTTCAGATGAAGCCCCTTCATCTTCACCCACCATTGACATGACTTTTAAGCGTATGAGAACAGGTTGGCGTTGTAAATGCAGCCCAGCTTTCTGGAAGATGACCTTTTTCCGTGGATTAATAGGCTTTATGCTGGCAGCATTAATAAACCATGTCTTAGTTTCCTCTCTCTCTGTGGTAGTGCACGAACGCTCTGCATATTAATGCTGGTCCATTCCTTCTACCTGTCCCCTCTCCCCTACACCTACTCTACGCCAGCTGTCCCCATAAGAGAACCCTTTGAGGAACCCTTTTTGGTTCCTGGTAGAACCCTTTTGGTTTCTATGTAGAACCCTTTCTACAGAGGGTTCTACGTGGAACCCATAAAGGGTTTTACCAGGAGCCAAAACAGTCATGGACTGTTCTCTCTGCTACCGCATGGCAAGTGGTACCAATGCACCGAGTCTGGAACCAAAAAGACCCTGAACATCTTCTACCCCCAAGCCATAAGGCTGCTAAATAGTTAGTAAAGTAGCTGCCTGGACTATCTGCATAGTTTTCTAAAATGGCGGCGGGAAGAAATGGCAGCAGTTTTACAAACGCCCAACCAATTGTGCTATTATGTGGGTTTTTCTGCGTTATTTGTAACTTCATTTGTACATAATGTTTCTGCCACCGTATCTTACGGCAAAAAGAGCCTCACTTAAACCATATCTACATGTACATACTACCTCAATCAGCCTGACTAACCGGTGTCTGTATGTAGCCTCGCTACTTTTATAGCCTCGCTACTGTATATAGCCTGTCTTTTTACTGTTGTTTTATTTCTTTACCTACCTATTGTTCAACTAATACATTTGTTGCACTATTGGTTAGAGCCTGTAAGTAAGCATTTTACTGTAAGGCCTACACCTGTTGTATTCCGCGCACGTGACAAATAAACTTTTTTATTTGATTTGACCCTTTTTGCACAAGCTCTCTTGACTCACATACGCTGCTGCTACTGTTTGTTATCTATCCTTTTGCCTTGTCACTTTACCCCTACCTATATGTACATACAGTATCTACCACAATTACCTCGTACCCCTGCACATCAACTCGGTACTGGTACCCTGTGTATATACAGTGCCTTCAGAAAGTATTCACACCCCTTGACTTGTTCCACATTTTGTTGTGTTATAGCCTGAATAAAAAATTGTATTAAGTAAGTATTCAACCCTTTTTTTAAATGTTATATCCGAAACGTATAACATGCTTGCAGTGAAGCCGCTCAACAACTACATCATACCAGTCATCCAACAGACTCCCATTCAGAGCGACACACACAAGCATCCAGGGTCAATGCCCTGCTCAAGGGCACGTTGCCAGATCTACCACTAGGCCAAAAAACGTGAACCCAAACCCTTCAAGATCCCCCCCCCCACAGTTCCCCAATAGCTGTGCCCTCAACCATTCGAGACCCCTCCCACATTCCCCTCCCAAGAATAATTTTTAAAATAAAAAATACAATTAATTCCATTCCCCACCCCAAGAATCCCCCAATGCACCAACAACCAAGAAAAAATAGCTAAAGAGAAAAAAGAAAAAGACAGGAGAAAAAAGAAAACAATGCAAAACATTTTTTATAAAATTAAACAAAGGACATCAAGGATAACTAAAATCATTATTTGAATGAGAGTGTGTGTATATGCATGTGTATAAAACACCTGCACGGCTTCAGCCTCAGGTAAACCGGCATTAGCTGTAAAAACACAGCCCTTCAGTGTCATTGAAAATTACTTTTTGTTATGTTTTATTTTGACTATTTTATTTTTTATTTTATCTTCGACTGTCATTCTATCTCCCGCACAGCAACTCCACTCCCACTTGTCTCCAACTCCACATCCCAACCCTCAGCTTCCCTCAGCCCATCCCATCTATCTCTGCTGGCCACCTTCTTCGGATTTCTACGCAACACATATCTTTCAACTATGCTGTGATGTTTAACATAGAATTTCAATCTAATGAAATAGAATCCACAGATTGTGAGTTGAAGATAAATACTTTTACAAAGAGTATTAGTATATTAGTAATTGACTGACCTGGTCTCTCCAGATCTCCTAATAGTACTATTTCTAGGGTCAATTTTAGATCAATGCTATGCATTTTCAGCCATTCCTGAACCTGAGACCAGAAACAGGCTATCAGAGGGCAATACCAAAATAAATGGTCTATTGATTCTGTTTCCTCACAAGAAAATCTGCAGAGCTTTGATGATTTTATGCCCGAAATATTCAAATTTTTGTTGGAGGCAAGAATTATATAAAATAATTTTAGCTGAAAAGCACGAAGTCTTGAATCTTGCGTTGTTTTATATATCAACTCATACACCCTGTACCATGGAATCGGTACATCAAAAATCTCCTCCCAATTATTTTGCAATCTGTATGGCACAGTTGTCAACATCCTGGTCCTCAAATGAAACTGGTATACTTTCATATTTATGCTATTTGTATTCCTCTGCCAGTTTTGATCCTTTATATTGGGCAGACAGACCAGTTCCCTACCTCCTCCCACTGCCACCTGCCTCCTCCATTTTTGGGGCAATGCTGTAATCAAATGCTCTTGGATTGAGCAGACCTTTCCGTATAATTCTGAAAACTCCACGAAGGACATAACTCTACCATTCCAATTTACAATATAATTTAAGAACAAAATAGCCTTTTCAAACATCTTTCCAAAATACAGGTATTTTATCAACTAGCACATTTGAGTTCAGCCATAATATTTGTTGTAATATACAGTTGAAGTCGGAAGTTTACATACACTTAGGTTGGAGTCATTAAAACTCGTTTTTCAACCACTCCAGAAAAGTCTTGTTAACAAACTATAGTTTTGGCAAGTCGATTAGGACATCTACTTTGTGCATGACACAAGTACATTTTCCAACAATTGTTTACAGACAGATTATTTCACTTATAATTCACTTTATCTCAAATCCAGTGGGTCGGATGTTAAAAATTCCAGAAAATGGTGCCATGGCTGTAGAAGCTTTTGATAGGCTAATTGACAATATTTGAGTCAATTGGAGGTGTACCTGTGGATGTATTTCAAGGCCTACCTTCAAACTCAGTGCCTTTTTGCTTGACATCATGGGAAAATCAAAAGAAATCAGCCAAGACCTCAGAAAGAAATTGTAGACCTCCACAAGTTTGTTTCATTCTTGGGAGCAATTTACAAACACCTGAAGGTACCACGTTCATCTGTACAAACAATGGTACGCAAGTATAAACACCATGGGACCACGCAGCCATCCTATCGCTTAGAAAGGAGACACGTTCCATCTCCTAGAGATGAACGTACTTTGGTGCGAAAAGTGTAAATCAATCCCAGAACAGCAAAGTACCTATATCCACAGTAAAACGAGTCCTATATCGACATAACCTGAAAGGCCGCTCAGCAAGGAAGAAGCCACTGCTCCAAAAACCGCCCTAAAAAAGCCAGACTACGGTTTGCAACTGCACATGAAGACAAATATCATACTTTTTGGAGAAATGTCCTCTGGTCTGATGAAACAAAAATAGAATTGTTTGGTCATAATGACCATCATTATGTTTGGAGGAAAAAGGGGGAGGCTTGCAAGCCGAAGAACACCATCCCAACTGTGAAGCACGGGGGTGGCAGCATCATGTTGAGGGGGTGCTTTGCTGCAGGAGGGACTGGTCCTCTTCACAAAATAGATGGCATCATTAGGAGGAGAATTTTGTGGATATATTGAAGCAACATCTCAAGACATCAGTCAGGAAGTTAAAGCTTGGTCGCAAATGGGTCTTCCAAATGGACACTGACCACAAGCATACTTCCAAAGTAGTGAAAAATGGCTTAAGGACAACAAAGTCAAGGTATTGGAGTGGCCATCACAAAGCCCTGACCTCATCCTATAGAACATTTGTGGGCAGAACTGAAAAAGCTTGTGCGAGCAAGGAGGCCTACAAACCTGACTCAGTTACGCCAGCTCTGTCAGGAGGAATGGGCCAAAATTCACCCAACTTATTCTGGGAAGCTTGTGGAAGGCTACACAAAATGTTTGACCCAAGTTAAACAATTTCAAGGCAATGCTACCAAATCCAAATTGAGTATATGTAAACTTCTGGCCCACTGGGAATGTGATGAAAGAAATAAAGCTGAAATAAATAATTCTCTCTACTGTTTTTCTGACATTTCACATTCTTAAAATAAAGTGGTGATCCTAACTGACCTTAGACAGGGAGCTTTTTCAAGGATTAAATGTCAGAAATTGTGAAAAACTGAGTTTAAATGTATTTGGCTAAGGTGTATGTAAACTTCTGACTTCAACTGTAAGTAAACTTGCTCTTTGTTTTCAATGCTGATTTGAATGTCATTGAGAAAACCAAGAAGTGTCAAAGATTTGTTCCCGCCAACATCCTTTCTGAATTTAATCCTTGAAGTAATTATCTAGTTTTTCAAAAGTGTGTGTGATCTGATTACAATATTTTTGCTGTTAACATAATGGATTACAGTTACAGTTTTTTTTGGTAATCCCTTACATGTAATGGAATACATGTAATCCGTTACTTCCCATCTCTGCTTGTCGGTATGTTTGTCAAGGACTAGGGAGGGACTAGGGAGTTATTTGGATAAAAAGTAGAGAGCTAAGCACAGGAGAAATCCTAGGGGAAAACCTGGTTCAGTCTGCTTTCCAATAGTCACTGGGAGACAAATTCACATTTCAGCAGTACAATAACCTGAAACACAAGGTCAAATATACACTGGAGTTGCTTAGCAAGATGACATTGAATGTTTCTGAGTGGCTAATTACAGTTTTGACTTCAATTGGCATGAAAATCAATGACAATACTTGAAAATGGTTGTCTAGCAATGATCAACAACCAATTTGACAGAGCTTGCTTTATATATATATATATGAAGAATGAAGAAATATATATATATTATAAAACTGTGAAAATGTTTCTTACACTTTGACATGACAAAGTATTTTGTGTAGAAAAAATAATAATCAAATCAATTTTAATCCCACTTTGTAACATACCAAAATGTAGGAAAAGTCAAGGGGGTGTGAACACTTTCTGAAGTCACTGTAGCTAAGTTATCGTTACTCATTGTGGATTTATTCCTTGAGTTATTATTTTTTGTATTACCTTTCTATTTTTCTCTCTGTATTGTTGGGAATGAACCGTAAATTAACATTTGACTGTTAGTCTACACCAGCTGCATACGAAGGATGTGACAAATACAATTAGATTTTGTTCTCCTACTGTATGGGGCCTTTTTCTTCATGCTTATTTCTCTTTCTGTTTTTTTTTTTCTTTCCCTCTCTTAATCTCCCCATTTTCTCTTTCACTCTTTCTCCCAACTCTCTATTTTTCTCTCTCTCTCGCTCTCTCTCTCTATATATATATATTACTCCCTCTCTCTCATTCATTCTGTGGTGAGTGGAGTGATTATGTTGGTCTGAGCGGTGCTGGCCCTCTGTCTGTGACCAAGGTCAATTATGGCTGCCCATTTAGAGCGCTGCGAATCAGGGTGCCGGGGAGTCACTGATGTGGAGAGGCAGGCAGGAGGATTGAGGTGGGAGACAAATCAACCGTTGTGTGCCTCAGAAATGATTCGATTTGCCGCGGGTGTAGAGGGGTGTGCCCTGACCTCATAACTCCCTGCCAATATCACCCTTCTCTTTCTAAACATGATCTCAAATCCAGGTGGATCTCCAGCAACAGCTAGCATTATACAGTGTACCCTGCCGAGTACATGTATGTTCCCTGATGAAGTTGCAGAACACTAGCCAAACAGTATTTGAGCTGTTAATTGGCCTTAGATAATTAATAGCACATTTTTCATCTGTGCCATCATTGGCTGCCTAAAAAAAACTGCAATAGCAGTCTATCTTGAAATGGATTTTGAAATGTATCAAACCATAATCTGTGTCTTTAACATTTTGAAAGGGAATATGTCATATGTTGATCACAGGAGACATTTAATGCAATTACCCCAAAAAACAAATCTGTTTCACTTGCCTCCGGTGTTGGTCCCTCATGTTCCTATTTACGTTGCTATAGGGAATGACCGCCACCGGTCCTTTTCTTTTAGAGCATATCACTATTCCGGAGCAGCCCCTTCTCTGTTGCCATAGCAACCGAGTGCAAAGGTATGTGCCATGTTCTGCCCCCCACCACAAAAAGTAGAAAACAGAAGAAAAATAGAGAGAAGAGGAGAAAAGGGCCTGTCAAGGAAAGCACGGAGCCAGTAACTGACAGTGTGGACCAGAGGTTGTCTCTCCTTAATGAAGTTTGCAAGCTACAGCTCAAAGTCAAGACAGCCCCTGACACAGACTTATCACCTCATGGCTCATTTACAGGTTGTGGAGGTGAAATTAAGTAGAGCTTTCTATTACGCCCTCAGATATCGACCAAACTCACTAGACACACGCACACACACCGAAAGCAATAAACTGGGAGGGCGTGCCGTGCACACCTCTTCACCTGAAAAACAAGATGGACGTGCAGGCCAACACCTTGACTGGTTTATTAAATACCACAACAATGAAATGATAAATTGCTGTATTTCTATGTCTCTATCCTCAACTTAATTTCTGAATTTGTCAGTCTTCTCCGAAGCAATTTGGCGCCAACGTTTTATATTTACGAACACAGCGTTATTATGGCCAGCTGAAGTGGACATCAATATTCTCTATCCAAGATTCAAAAACAAGGCGTCAGAAATGAGGAGAGTGACGACGGCTTCGTTTCAGACTGCGATTTTTAAGCATCGCCTCGTGAATTTAATGAACATGTTTTTTTTTTTTTTAAACCAGAAAAGAGGACATATGTCTGTTTGGCTTTGTGCCCTTTCCCGAATACAATCATCTGAGAAAAAAAAAACTGAGTGTGATGAAAGGAAGACAACAGAGAAGCATTAAAAATCTCGACTGAAGCTGGAGATGCAATCAGCGCCCGAAGAGGAGTCGTTTGACTGCCTCGGAGTCATCTTCAAACCACTATGATTATCGGTGACTGACAGTGTTTGTACCCAAGAAACCTTCTCTCCCCCCCACTCTCCCCAAGTCACTCAAAAATCTGGGAACCCAGTTATCTGAAAGTATTTGCATCCAAGAAACCTTCTCGCTCACTTTGTTCAGCCGCTCTCGGGCGGTTGAAGAATCGCACGGTGTAAGTAATCAGCGCTCTCGGCTCAACATGGCCTGCCTCACAAGCGATCTCGTTGATAACAGTGACCAGTCAACCGGCAACGAGCCTTACCTGACGAGGAAGATGTGTAATTAATTACCTAATTGAAGTGACTCTGGGAACCGTGAAGGTAAAAACCTCTTTGGCTTTGTAATCGGCTCCGAGACATTAGTTTGGTTCTGAAAGCAACACCTCAACACCGTTTTATAAGAAATGTTTTGACGAGTGTATGGGATCTGTTCCAAAAAACAGAGACACTTGGAGCCAGTTGAACATGTGAAACTCCCGTTGCAAATGTGCTCATTGGTTGAATGGCACAGTCAAAAGTCCCTGCTTCTTTTTGCATTCAGATCTGTTGTTTTGTTGTGTGGTACGGTACTCTCATATCGTGGTGCTAATACAGATACGTACTGTTATGCTCCTTCCAATTGATATCCCACCTCTTTTAGGTATGAGTATTATTTGACACTGTGGATTTATCCTTTGGCTGCATAGGATGAAGCCATGGAGCTTTTACTCACACTACTGCAAAAGTGGTCAGTATTGTAAAAGACTGTTCGTTCTCAACAACTTACCTGACTAAACAAAATTAAGGGCTAGATTCAATCCGTATTGTGGAAGATAAGCACTATAGAGTGATTGAAATTCCAAGCTAATTGCAGATTCAGCCGACAAATGCAGCGTTTACCATAAATGCAGTCTCCACAAATGGGGCCACATTGCCTTTAAATGTAAATCGTGCTATAGTGCTGATCTTCAGAGATATGGAATGAATCTAGGCCTAAATCAATACTCACTCCAATTAACTTCTACCTCAATCCATTATATTTTTGATAAGCTGTGTAGCTGATCTGTCCTGAGTCCTGTCAGCACAGTACAGCGTGTTAAAGACTGTGCTTTCCCCCGATACCCCTGGAAACGGGAAGAGACAGGCACTGCCTCTCTGACATCTTGCACATGATAAGCGGTCCTTTGGAAGGAGACTGCTGACACGCCATGAATCTGAGGACGCGCGTCGCCAAATGAGGATGGAATTTTGCCTCATGCAGTTCAGAGAGTATTGTATTTTTTTCATATTAAACATGCCTGTCAGGCATCATAAAGTGTTTTTTTTTTGCACATCACCTGCCGTTGCCACGATAACCACCCAAAAATGTAGAAGAAAAGTGACAGGAAATGAGCATTGCATCTATGTGCTACTTTAGAGGGAACCTAACGTAGCAGCCTTAAAATAAATGCCTGACACTAGATCTACTAAATACTGGTCTTGACGCAAAGAAAAAAAACTGTCGGGGGAGGTTCTCTTCTTCACTTTTCAACCAATCCAGTGAATGTGGAGGAGGAGTTAAGATGGAGCTGAAGTCTCTTACTTGGGCGATGCGTTTTCAGGTTGTCTAACGAGCATAAATACCAGAGGAAAGCCCATCCAGAGAAAAGGCGCTTCACTCTCTGTTATTGCACTGTGTGATTCCATTTGCGTCAATGTGATTGGCAAGACACACACACTGCAGTTTGGGCTGCAGAAACTCTGGTGTGCGGCACACAACGCTTTCCTGACTGCAGCACGGCAGCACTAACTTTCAATGCCAGACACAGGAACACAGGAAATCAACCGCCAAAATGCATTCAGAAGCTACTGGCTGCGATTACTGTCCGGTCCCGACCCATGTTTTAGCTAGCCTCGTTCGTGCCTGCGGGCCTTCGTTAAGTTTTCAATGCCGTTCCAGATTCTGTACAGATTATTACAGCATAGGTGTGACGACCTTTGCATGTTGTCTTGAAAATGCACACTTTATATGGGGCGGCAGCGTAGCCTAGTGGTTAGAGCGTTGGACTAGTAACCGGAAGGTTGCAAGTTCAAATCCCCGAGCTGACAAGGTACAAATCTGTCGTTCTGCCCCTGAACAGGCAGTTAACCCACTGTTCCTAGGCCGTCATTGAAAATAAGAATTTGTTCTTAACTGACTTGCCTAGTTAAATAAAGGTAAAAAAAAATATGGTTACATAAGAAGACATTTATAGTTACAGTTACCTCAAAATGTGTTACTAATTTTAAGGTTGAATGTTACATTAGTTTGTAACATAGCCTTAACTTTAGGCTATTTACTGTTTTACAAAAGCAGTTTGTGCTCAGTAGGTAGTTGGCTAGCCTTAGCAATTCAAAAAGACACAGTTAGCTAGATAGCTGGTGCTATTAAAATCACATATTGATTCGAACTGTTCCTAATACCGATGCTGACATTCATGATTAGATGACCGCCGAATCGAACCACAGAGAACTCGAGAAACTAAGATGTTGGTGTCAAAATTGAAGCCCACATACTGGTCGTTTCTAGCATTCACTCGTGAGACATTCAGCGATTGTCATTATCGTTTAGTCAACGTGTATTGTATAATTCACTGGTCAACATTACTCATTGAGTCAACTTCTCAACATTTTCTGACGAGTTGACGAAATCATGGTATCTCAACATTTTCTGTTGAATTGACTATTTTTCAGTTGAATTGACTTTTGGAAAATTAGCTGAAACAACTAACAGGCTAAATACGTTTTTACAGTGTAGGATGGCAGTGTAAACACAGCCTATGAGTCTTAAGTTATTTCCTCAGTGTTACAAGCATGACACCAGGGATATACAGCATTAGCGTTACTAGCAGCTCTCGCTAACCAACTGAGCCGGTTAAGTTCATCGGGTCTGTATGCAGTCAATGGAATCCCTCTGAGTGTTCAATTAAGGAGACTGGAACCTCTCCAAATACAGCTACCAGCCTGTGCCTGCCTTACCTAATGCAATTTCATCTGATTGAGCCAGTCATTAATAAGTCCCCCAAAGTGTCACTTAGTCGTCGTCATCGGCCCCGACTGGTTGTTAAGCCCTGACAAGAGCTATTTAACACAGTGCTTAATAACCTGCTATTACTCGGTGATGGGGTGCGTCGTCGGAACTACACACTCACCCCATAAATAATCCCCAGGGTGAAGCTGTGGGAGTTATGAGCAAACACCTAAACGGTGGAAAGACCACGTAATATTTATTCACTACATCAAGTCCCACTCATAAATGCCTAGCGAGGGAAAATAGCAGGGAAAAAGATTAAACGTCAGAGAGAAATTGGGATTTGAGAGTCTCTTTTTGTGGCTCAGACCCGTTCAAATAATTTGCTGCTCTGGCTGGATAGGTGTGAGCTAGTAGTGGGGTCTCTTACATTGACCTATGCAATCATGTCAGCGACAAATCAACTCTTAAGGAATGGAGGGAGGAAGGAAGGATACATTTTGGAATTATTCAAACAGGGCCTTTGTGGGGGGTGCTGAATAACTCCTCCAACCAGAACTACTTGAGGCATGACCAGGCGTTTATTAATACACCCCAATGAAAACCCCAATGTGGGACCGATAATGTGGAAAGCTCTTTATTACCCTCCAGTTCTCTTCAGTTGAATGAGATAAATGGGGGTAAAGCGGAGATGTGGTGTTCATTTGTCATTGACAAAAAAGGGGTGTGTGAAGGATGGTGAGGTCCCTGGATTAGCTAAAAGGTTGTTTGCACAAAGTATTACAGATGTAATGAGTGTATTTTCATGACTCTTTATTGGGTGTTTGCTAGCACAGCATACACACAGATATAATCTAGCTAGTGTAACAATTTGAGGCAACTAGGCATATAATGTAGAATGTAGAATGGCACCGGAGGAGATGGCTGCCGTTTTACGGGCTCCTAAACAATTGTGACCGGATTCAGGAAACTAGTCGTATGTCAAAAGTCACGACTTCATAGGAGAGCCATTTGAATGTAAAAAAAATTGTTTTTATCAAAATGCGTATTTTGCCAGAAATGCCTTCTCGAACATGTGATCTTTCATGTGCCTTAATAACAAACTTGTATGCCATCTGTAAATATGAATAAAATTGTTAAATCACTAGCCTTGTTGGTTAAACCACAGAAAAAGTGAGCAACCTTCCCACTAGCCATGATTGGCTGAGATAATGAGAGGGCTGGACATGCCGAGAGAGGAGTTCGGATCGGTCTGCCACATTCAAGGCTTCTGAATATTTGAGCTCGTCAGTCTGTTTTGGTAATCGTGTCGAACGTGGCTTTTTTTTAAACGTATTGTGTAGTGGAGCTGCCTAAAATTTGTCTTTGTGACCTCTGGATATGGCTACATGTTCAAACATGAATGATGTTCATATGCTTCATTGTTTTTTGCACAAAGGCTTTGTGTCTCAAATCATATCTTAATACATAGTACACTTCTTTTCCCAGAGCCATATGTGATAGTGAACCAGATAAGTGTAGTGAACTATATGGGGAATAGGGTGTTACCTTTACCTATGCTTCGAGACCCAAATGGAACATACATTATATTTCTTATAAGAACAAAATACATCATGTTTTTAAGAACTTGACTTTTTAAAGTTTTATTGTACAAATTATAAATTACAAGTGGGGATACAGGTGTGGAGAGGAGAGAACGTTGGAAGGGTACCCAGCAAACTGGGAAAAATCCCATAAAATTAGCTAAGATTCCCATTAAGTTGTAGTTACGGTTTTATCTAACATTAGGACAACATCCCAAAAGCATTCAAATAATGTTTTTGATGAAAATGTTTTTCTTTTCAGAAATTGTTTTAAATGAAATATCCTTGAAATCTTCTCCAGACATTCACTAAAATGTTGTGCACAGCTGTAACAGCCACCACAGAACATTCCCCGAACATTCTCATTAGGTTTCCAGGTAAGGAACAGACAAAATTTGTTCTGGGAACGTTCTTGCAAGACAAACTTTGTATAACGATAAACACAACTGGACAGTTTTTGTGTTATGAGAACAACGTAACAAATGTTCTGGCAACTTTCACAGAACCAATTTTGGTTTGCTGGGTAAACTATCTGATTGAACCCGGTCACCGATGGGGAGTTCTACATGTATTGAGAGCGGGGACCATTACCTCTTAGCCATGGCTCTGCCACATAGACATGATACTTAACCTGTCTTCTGTCTTTGCAGGAACTCTTTACGGCAGAATGCAAGTTCAAAGAGTCTGTGTTTGAGAACTACTATGTGATCTACTCGTCGATGCTGTACAGGCAACAGGAGTCAGGGAGAGCTTGGTTCCTGGGGCTCAACAAAGAGGGCCAAGCCATGAAGGGGAATCGAGTGAAGAAAACAAAACCAGCTGCTCACTTCCTGCCCAAGCCATTAGAAGGTATGCCAACACCACATTCTGAGTTTGATTTGTTTTCATTAGAAAATTTCAGGGGCATTAGAGCAGTATAAGCAAGAGAGCAGCAAAAAAGAAGTCTAGCAGCAAACAAATAGTTTTTGTTGTTTTGTGATGAGAGGCAGTATATTGAACTAAAAAGATGGGCATTTATATCTGCTAGACTTCTTTCAAGGATAACCTTTGCAAAACATAAGTCTTTACCTTCTACTGTATATGAACATTTCTTCCTGGCTGAGCCTAGGGTTGCAAAGCTAGTAATTTACCAAAGTTAAACTTCTGTAATGTTGGTAACTAACAGGTAATCTATGGCAATCTATGGTAACTTTGGTAATTTATATTTGAATTTTTAAAAATGCATTCATGTATAGTATTATCACATATAAAGGATATTTCATGCTGAAAACCTCATATTAAACCCCAATGGTATTCACTAAGTTGAATGATTTTTATTTAGGATAATGTTTTACAGCTTTGACATTCTATTTCTTATTTTAAAATCATCTTATTTGATTTTTTTTTAAATATAAACTGTTGTGTTGTGTCAGGTTGGCTAGATATCCTTTTAGTGGAGGACCATTCTTGATATACGCTGGAAACTGTTGAGCGTGAAAAACCCAGCAGTGTTGCAGTTCTTGACACAAACCGGTGCGCCTGGCCCGTTCAAAGGCACTTCGATCTTTTGTTTTGCCCATTCACCCTCTAAATGGCACACATACACAATCCGTGTCTCAATTGTCTCAAAACTAAATTTAAAAAAATCCGTTAACCTGTCTCCTCCCCTTCATCTACACTGATTGAAATGGATTTAACAAGTGACATTAATAAGGGATCATAGCTTTCACCTGGATTCACCTGGTCAGTCTATACCTATATGACATGTAGTGTCCATAATGCTTTGCACACTCAGTGTATTTGACATGTGATAAGGTCACACAGAGGGCCAGAGATAATTACAGACACCTGTGATAATCCGACTTACCCAAAAAGGCGAAAGTTACAAAACTTCAAAAGTTTCCAGTAATATACCCTCCCTTTGCAACCCTACTACGTATTGTTGGTACCAAGTTTATGCCTCATGTCAGAGGTGTCAAACGTATTATATGTATGGGCTAACTATGAGGCGGGGTTTATGTATATATCACAAGAATCTTACACAAGTCATAAACATGTAAGCCATCACATGCCTGCAGGTTCACAATACCACATTTCATCCTCCACACCCCTCGGAATGACCATCCCACACCTAGACCCTGTCACGGTAGTGTCTTTAGACGGAACAAGTCTATCTGATCATGCCCCCTTTACTGTTAATCCCGCCCTGAGTAACCACCCACAGCTACACTGAAGGATGGTTATCTTCCCCTTGACGTATCATTTATATTTATCATTCCCATCCATAATTCACAGGTTGGCATATAGCACAGAGGGGAAGGGACAAGCCCTGTCTTTGCGGCCATGAAATGTTGATGCTTTATGGTGCGTCTACACTCTCCTCCCCTCCCTGACTGATTTTTGTCCATTATTTAAACATGGAAGCCTCCAGGAACCTGTACTGCACTGTCGTGACAGTGACACAGCTGCAGTGCAGGGAGAGTAAAGTGCAGGATCATTTGGGAGGTTCCCACTGCTCATTTTGCATAAAGGCTTTTGGCCACATTTAGATTGGGGTCTGTAGAAAGGAGAGGAAGATATATACATTTTTTTACAATTTAACCTTTACTCAACTATGGCACCAGCCACAGGCTAAATAATGTGACACTTTTTTGGTCTTTTTCAACCCCTTTTTGCCCCTTTTGGTGTGGTCTGGAATGATTTCCAAAAAACAAATAGAAGCCTCTGCATCAACAAGACTTAAAACGGATTAAATCATTCATGCTAGCAGTCATTAGTGAAAAAGGAGCCATGTGGTTAGTTTTACAAGTTATTTGACTGAAAAGAGGAGAAATAAGACTTATTTTGACCTGGGTTTTACTAAATCTTCCCCCTCTCCTCCATTCTCTCCCTTTCTTCTTTTCTCTCCCTTTTTCTTACACTCTCTATCTCTCTCCCTACCCGCTCCCTCTTTTTCCCTCTTTTTCCCTCTCACCCTTCCTTGCCTCCTTATCTCCTCCCTTCTCTTTATTATCTCTCTCCCTCACAGTTGCTATGTACAGAGAGCCATCGTTGCATGATGTAGGAGAGACCAAAGCGCCCAAAACAGCCGTCCTTCCCAGTAAAAGCACAACCGAGCCCCCAGTGATGAACGGAGGCAAACCAGTCAGCAAGCCTACTACTGCTACTGCTGCTAAGCCCCCCACATAGCCACAATTCACCTGGTGTGTGTGTGTGTGTGTGTGTGTGTGTGTGTGTGTGTGTGTGTGTGTGTGTGTGTGTGTGTGTGTGTGTGTGTGTGTGTGTGTGTGTGTGTGTGTGTGTGTGTGTGTGTGTGGCGGGAGGGATGGAGGGAGGGACATACATAATGGAGTCAGGGATTTTCCCTACCAGACTCCAAACCTGCACCCTCTTTCTTCTGTGGATTAGATCCAGGCAATCTCTCGGTCCTTCCTTCCTCCCTTTCTTCTTCTCCTCTCTCTCTTTCTTTCTCTTTAACTAATCAATGGGGGATTGATGCAGAAGGGTGGTCGCCCCCGCCCCCACCCCCCAGACCAGAAGGAAGAGTGACTCTGACAATGGAATCCGTAAAAATGATGTGTGTTTCACGGCCACATGTGATACCTTGCTTGCTGACGGTAACCCAAGACCACCCCCTCTACATATATGCCCTGTTGCAACGGTGTGTGCGATTAAGATCTATTTTCTATACCACAGTGCACCAGCTATGTTCTGGGGTAGATGCTTTACACATATAGTAAAAAAAGAAAATGGACTGCTATCTTCTACTTTTTACAAGTACGTTCCCGTCTCTTTCTCTTTCTATTCTCACATTTTTCTCTTTGTTGAGTAACTTAGAAAAAAATACATTTTGCAGGGGCGGTGTGTGGTTTTGTAATACACGCATTCACGCCGATGTATACTCAACACACACAGACACATTGACACTGAAATACACTCTTCTTCCCATACACAACACATACACACACAAGAAAAAAAGATGCCACCGTTGGCTTGGTTCCAGGGACTCATTTAGGAAGTCTGGTGTTTGGGAAGCACTACAGACACGCACACACACACACACACACACACACACACACACACACACACACACAGAGCATCTACGTCGAGGGCAGAGTCAGAGTCTCAGGCTGCGTGTTGCTTTTTTAGAGCTCAAGAAAGAAAGACTGGAGGATAGCTCACACAATCATAGCTGATGAAGTGCTAATTACCCCCACTGCAATCAATGCGAGGAGCCCACTCACACACATACAGACACAGATGTGCGTGTGTGTTGGAGAACGCTTTAACAAGTGGTGTATAGGTGTATACATATCACAATCCGATCCCACCAGCGGTGAGCTCTGGCTCATCCGGTCGGGAAATAGGAACCTGAAATCTATTTTTCTTAAATTCTTATTTCTGAGCAAGGGCTCTAGGAATATCTATAGGCCTTGTAGGCCACAGTCCCTCACTGGCTGATTTCTCTGAACAACGGGCTAGGCTAGTGGCTTAGACTAAATGGTTCAAGCCCAACGGCGGCAGCCATTTTACATTCACATTTACTCGAGGTTCGGCTGCATCCCCATTTTGTTCGGCAAACTAAAGCATGGTCAAGGTTAGTATTGTGTTCTATTTTTTCTTGCAGAAGCAATGCAAGAGATGGCTTATATTATACAATTTTCACTGTTAAAAAAAATAGGTGATACATATTCTGAGATATTACGAGAGGATTTTCTCCTAGCTCAGCATGAAGAGTCCAGTATCGCTCATCTTGGCCTATTACGTGCCTGTTTAGACCTTGATCCCCAGCATGCAAATACATATATCCAGTCACGACTGGGCCTAAGTTGTCTCACCCACCAAACACATACAGTAAAGACCGAGCAGAATATTCACTCAACAACCTTTACAGCTGACAGAGATTGATTCATAAAATGACCAAAGTATCCAAGAAGCCAGAACGATACCACAGTTGTTGCGGTGTTGTACAACGCCAACAGCAGCCGATTGCATTCTGATTCGATTTTCCTTTCTCCGATGTTGCTTTTTTCCTCACTGTGATTTACCATATGGTTCATTTTCACAAAAATAATCCCATTGACGAATTGATTCTCTGCTGGCCTTCTTGCTGAACCTTTGAAAGGTCTTGATTGATGTCATTTTTGGATCTTGTGTTCGTAAGAATCAAGGTTTTGGGATACCTAGAAACATTTACATGCATGTTTTTCCACATAGGACTATGGCAGAGTTCCCCAACTGGCGGCCCGCGGGCCAAATTGGGGTTTTATTTGGCCCCCCCAAGTTTCCTGAGCACAAAAAAATGTTAACGTTGTTGTCGGACATAAAAGACTGTAAAAACCACCAGGAAATCAGCTCCGAGTGATTTTAATTTGGGAAATCTGTTCCTAAGTATTCACCCGCATAAAAGATAGACACGTGATCGCATACCCATGTAAGCAAGGTTTGAATTAGATCTGTTTGGGCTTCTTGCAGTCTATTTGGAATCGACAAATGATTTGTCATTATGTTCCGGCCCCCGTGGCTGAATCTAGTTGGTGATCCCTGGACAATGGGATAAGGGAAAGGTACTGTTCAGACCAATGCTAGTGAGAAGTTGTTTGGAAATTGTTCGGGACTCGAATTAGCATGTCGTTAGGCACACGCCTACTTCCACTGGAGCTACTTCACCGCACGTTCTGTTCGGAGTCCTGATCTGATCATGACTGTTAGCAATGTATCAACCGTTATCTGAATCTATCAGCTGATTTAATTCTGAACTTGATTTACTGGATTCCAATGGAAGCTACGATTTAGAATGTTGATAAGTAGACCGAAGCTACTTTATGCTGCTAAAATTGGAAAAATATATTAAGAGATTTATTTGCTGATATAATTTTACAGTTTATTGGTATTTTAAGCCCCTATTTTCTAGAGGATGTTGAAGCACATTTACTAGTTAGACTTAAAAACACGTGTCTGTACAAAGCTACATTGATGCTATTATAACAATGCCGTGATATACAGCACAAAGGAGCTGAAATAATACTTTTTTTCTTTAGGGCTGGTGTCCCCTCCACATTACACCCAGACTGCATCCCAAATGGCACCCTATTCCTTACATAGTGCTCTATGGGCCCTGGTCAAAAGAAGTGCACTAAATAGGGAATATGGTGCAATTTGGGATGCAGCTCCAGTAATTTCCCTACATCATAATGAACTCTACATGCTGGGCTACGCAAGCCCCTGCAGACCAGTTGACTGGTTCTTCGAAAGCTGAGCTTTATTTTTGTAAATGACTGTGTAAATGTCTCTCTAGCCGCCATCTTGTTTTTTTGGGGTTTCTTTGTTTGTTTCGTTCCTACTGTATATGGGTCGTGCTTGATGTTGTTTTCCAGATCCTTCCCGAACTGTTTATTTTCAGTTTTCTCCCTCTGGTCAACTAGTTTGTCAAAAAGTAGTTGGAGAGGTTTTACTTTTGCTTTTGTCCTTTTTCTCATCTTTTGCATGGGGAGAGGATGGCATTGATGGGCTGCATGTAGTAGGCTATGTGTATCAAGAACTGTTGGTATGTACTAATTTTACATACATATATATGCTACGAGTTTGTCTGCACTGTACAGTTTGTTTGTTGTATGCATATATACAACATATTGAATCAAATATTTATATAAAGGTGTGACTGTAATGTCAGTAACATTAATGCAATATAGTGTGCAGTATATTATTGCACCTGTCATTTTGATGGGATAAATAAAACGAAAGGTTGGCTAGTACTAAAAAGCATGAAAAGGCCAAAGTAGAATGATTTACTTTACATTTTTTTTCTTTACTACTTCCTATCAATCATGTTTTCAGGTAGAGGTTGGGCTCTCGAGTCAAAGAAACTCACATCCCCTGCAACCACCTCCTGAAGTTACATGAATACCCAGCATGGCACTATAGAGCTATGTGTGTTTTCTGTTCTTTTTTCGGCCACGACATTTGAACGTTTTCATGACATGGTGTTCACGAGTAAGGGGGAATTGCCATGCATTGATTGACCGGTTGTAGTAGAAAACGATGGTCGTGATAGTTTTCAGCGATAATAGGCACTATTAAAACGATTTATATTTAAATATATACAATTGCAAGTGTGCCACTTGGAGATATGTATGTCATGTTATAACAGATTTACACCCACGTATGATTATGGTATTTTCATTGTTTCCATGCAAAAATGTTGTGTCACGCGGCACATTCAATGTTTCATCATTACAAAATAAATAAAACGCTCAAACGATACTCTTGACTTGAGTGCAGGGTGTTCTTTGAGGCCAACTTGTCAGGAAGCACTTTTATCCCCAAAAAACACACCACTGGTGACACACACACACACACACACACACACACACACACACACACACAAACATGTATTCATATTAATAATAAAACATTTATCCTTTTGTTTTCAATGTTTGGCTTCTGTTTATGTACCTGCATCTTATTGTGTGTAGCTTTCTGGAATATGTAAATGTGTAGCTTTCTGGAATATGTAAGCATTCTTACAGAAACAATTGTCATACATATAGTTGTATTGGAAACATATAAAGGGTTACATGGTAAGGTCTTCTAAAGAGAAAAAAACATATTTTGGCTACAAAAGTTTTTTTCTTGCATACAAAAAAAGAACACAGTTTTAATAAAGATTATTTGTAACCAGTACAATGAATGCCGTTATACAAGTGATATGCAGAAATCTGAATGAAGAATTACATCCCAGTTTGGTTGACTTCTTTTTTATCCTCCTCTCCATCGCTCTCTCCATTCCTCTCCTCCCTTTGGTGTTTCACACCTTTTCTGACAGCACAGTCTCTTTGTATAGCTACTGAAATGTTCTGTGGTGTTAGTATTCGGCTCCCACCCAGATCTCACAGGCGTTCCCCGTCCAGCCGTCCCAGCAGTCACAGTTGCCGCAGTTGCACATCCCATTCCCTGCAATAAGAGGTAAGAGGAGAAACCGTAAAGCGACAGAGCCACCTGACCCATCATGCCTGCCTGAGCTTGCTTAACTAGGTTCCTGAACCCCTGACAGAGTTCCACGATGAGGGCTAGGCTGAGCTCTCTTAGGTTGCTATGGGTATGCTCTAGAGTGGGATTACATTCTTGGTGTGGATTTATTATATGACGCCATTACATAAGGCTCAATCTGAGTCAAAGACAAAAGTATTGAAGTAAAAAGACTGTGTGTGTGTGGTATAAAATATTGAGACTGCCTGCCTGACGGACCATCAACACAGTGAAATGGTCATAGGAAATCATTATATTTTTGGCCTTAATATTGAGGCCTATAGCTTAGGGAGTTTCGCTGTGTCGACAAGAGAACACAGGGGAAATTTGTGTTATTTTGAGCACGTCTGGTCATGCAGTGGGCGATTTCACTGGGCTGCGGGCAGGGCAGATCAGGGCAGGACAAATCACCTCATCTAGACTCTCAGAAGTGGAGTGGTGTTGTGTGTCACGCCTCTGAGTTGGGCATTAAAGCAGGGATAGATGGGAATGGTGTTATACTGAATGGAGAAACCAAAATATTTGTGTTGTGCTGTATTTGACATTGTATCATTCAAAAAACGTTCACACATTGGGAATCCCCCCCCATCTTAAAACTACAGGTACACGTGGCTCTGGATGGTCTGTCTAGAAAACAGATTGTGACACGTCTGGGGGATAGCCCCGACCAAGACTCAAACCCATGTTTGAACCCAAGTCCCTGCGACTGTCAGTCCAACACCTTAACCACCAAGAGGTCTGTAATTTTTACAAGGTCCTTAGGTGTTGTCCTAAGGTCACTACAATACAATTAAAGACCTACATGATTACACAAGCAATGTAAAACTGTGTCCACTGCATTGTGCTATATTCCCTTAAAGTGATTTACTGGAATGACTATTCAAAAACACAACCAAACATTGAAGTTATTTTCGGGAACACAAATCTGACAAAAGACAATTAGATGTTTCTAATGTTGACTGAAGGTTCTAATTTGTGTCACAGGTTTGCACCCTCGTTTCTCTCTAGGCTCAAAGGGTGCCAGCACTATCATCCTTGGGGCATGAAATGAACCAGCAGGCATTCCTAATCCATTGAATTTTCCACATCACTCTTGAATTGTATGCATAATGTAAATCTCCTGCTTTGAACAATCCATAAAATTCCCACATGGGGAATAACTCATCCACAAACTTAGCAGACAGATGTTTGCGTGGTTCTAATTATAAAATATTGAGTGCATTGCACTGCTACCTTGGGAAGGGGGGGAGTAATCAAATAACTACTAATGTTTGTTTTCATTTGCATAAACCCCCTTCCCCACTTTTTGAGAAGTCAGTGAAACATGAAAAAAAACACGATTTCAATCATCCTCATGTATATGCTAATTGTGACATATGCCCTAATCATTAATATGCTAAACAGCGACATTTAACCAACATATTTATGAACTCCCTTTGTCCACTCGCATTTTTCTCACTCGTTTTTAATGAATGTTTGTGTGAATTCTGTGGTTACAGCATTGCTTTGAGTGACACTACGACTGTCACAGGAGTCATGAATCCAATAAGAGAAGGATCTTCTAAGCAGCTGTCCAATTGCCCTGAGGAAATATTAATGGGAGACCAACTCGCTCCCACTTGAAATGAAGTGCAGCTTATAAAGGATTCATAAAGCCTTCATAAACACGACATAAATGTGTTACAAATCATCTATTACATTTACATTTACATTTAAGTCATTTAGCAGATGCTCTTATCCAGAGCGACTTACAAATTGGTGCATTCACCTTATGACATCCAGTGGAACAGCCACTTTACAATAGTGCATCTAAATCTTTTAAGGGGGGGGGGGGGTGTCAGAAGGATTGCTTTATCCTATCCTAGGTATTCCTTAAAGAGGTGGGGTTTCAGGTGTCTCCGGAAGGTGGTGATTGACTCTGCTGTCCTGGCGTCGTGAGGGAGTTTGTTCCACCATTGGGGTGCCAGAGCAGCGAACAGTTTTGACTGGGCTGAGCGGGGACTGTACTTCCTCAGTGGTAGGGAGGCGAGCAGGCCAGAGGTGGATGAACGCAGTGCCCTTGTTTGGGTGTAGGGCCTGATCAGAGCCTGAAGGTACTGAGGTGCCGTTCCCCTCACAGCTCCGTAGGCAAGCACCATGGTCTTGTAGCGGATGCGAGCTTCAACTGTAAGCCAGTGGAGAGAGCGGAGGAGCGGGGTGACGTGAGAGAACTTGGGAAGGTTGAACACCAGACGGGCTGCGGCGTTCTGGATGAGTTGTAGGGGTTTAATGGCACAGGCAGGGAGCCCAGCCAACAGCGAGTTGCAGTAATCCAGACCGGAGATGACAAGTGCCTGGATTAGGACCTGCGCCGCTTCTATAAACGTAAGTCATGCTCTATAAAGGGTTCATAAATGTGGCATAACTGTGACATAACCACCAATGTCAAATGTGACATAACCCACTAAGACAAATATAGGTGGCATAAGCACCTCTTAATAAAGGCCTTATAAATAACATTTATTTGAGGCTTCACAAAGCATATATAACCCTGTCATGCGTCTTGGTAGAGCATTGCAATGCCAGGATAGTGGGTTTGAATCCTGTGATCACACATATGTAAAAATGTATTCACGCATGGCTGTACGTTTGCTTAGGATAAAACTGTCTGCTAAATTGTATATATTATATTATATTACTCTAAAAAATTATAGGATGGCCCAACCTCTTTCTCTCTTGGGATCATAGTCAATATTGGACCTGACCTCAACCTTCCTCAAAACTTTGATAGGGCCTTTTAAAATCCGTTAGTATTTTTTGCTTACTTCTGTTTTTTTCCCAAATTCCGTTTTCTCATTTTTGTTTATTCATGTTTCGTATTTCCCAAAAATGTTCTGGTTTTACCATTTTCTTCACACTTTTTAATATAAAAATAAAAACAAATGATTTTCTGTGTTTACAACAATGCTTAATCCACATCAGGGGATGACTTTTGCGGTCTTGGAAAAATCTTAGAAACTTACATTTGTAGTGTAGTTGACCTTTAATTCAGTGAGCATTCCCTGCAATGTTGTTTGGTTAGCACGTGATGATTATGCATTCCATATGCAGTGTTTCACATTGTGGCGGTCAATGGAATGGGTTGAATAAAAGGCCAGCAACACTTTGTATTATTCAGAGCCCCATGAAATGACACCATATATACATTTTACAGACCCTACTGAGTATTCCCTACAATAATTTTACTTTGGCACCCAGAATTGTTCTTTCTTTTATCCAATATGTATTCCATATACAGTGATTCGCATTGTGGGCATTAATTTGGCCTTTGAACATGGTTTTAAACCCAAATTTAATTTAAATGTCACTTAAATATGAACAAATAAGCATTATTGTTAATGTTTAGACAACCTGTCCTGACCTGTTTTCCTTGTTTTTGTATGTGTTTAGTTGGTCAGGGCGTGAGTTGGGGTGGGCATTCTATGTTATGTGTTTCTATGTTGGGTTAAATGTGTTGCCTGATATGGTTCTCAATTAGAGGCAGGTTTTTGACGTTTCCTCTGATTGAGAACCATATTAAGGTAGGCTGTTCTCACTGTTTGTTTGTGGGTGATTGTTCCTGTGTCTGTGTCTGTTGCACCACACGGGACTGTTTCGTTTGTTCGTTCGTTTGGCTAGTCTTTCCTGTTCGTGCGTTCTTCGTGTCTATATGTAAGTTCTCAAGTTCAGGTCTGTCTACGTCGTTTGTTGTTTTGTAGTTTGTGTAAGACTTTTCGTGTTTCGTCTTTCTTTAATAAATTCCATTATGTCTGCATACAACGCTGCGTTTTGGGTCCGACCCTTACTCCTCCTCCTCCTCCTCCGAGGAGGCATTAGACAGCCGTTACAGGAACATTGTTTTCGCATTTTTTCGAAATTCCGTGACCCGGAAGTACTATTTTAGTGACGAGATGCTGATCATGTAAGGAGTTCGCAAATCAAATGACTACTTGTGGTACCACTGGACTGCGGAAAACAAGTAACTTAACCTTTATTTATTGCAATTTCAATTCGTTTGTAGTAGTTTAGTTAGATACTGTAGCTACCTCAATCGTTATTTCAAATATATTTGGTGACTTCACAGCAATCGCTAGCTCGCCGAAATGTAGCTAGCTAGCAGGCCCAGTTAAATAAGGGACAGATTGAAATGCACTGGTATTTGGTAATTGGTATTTTATTAGGATCCCCATTAGCTTTTGCAAAAGCAGCAGCTACTCTTCCTGGGGTCCACACAAAACATGAAACGTCACACAAAATGACATAATACAGAACATCATTAGACAAGAACAGCTCAAGGACAGAACTACATAAAAATGTTTTTAAAGGCACACGTACCCTACATATCAATGCACACACACAAACTGTCTAGGTCAAATAGGGCAGAGGCGTTGTGCCACGAGGTGTTGCTTTATCTGTTTTTAAAAAAACAGGTGTGCTGTTTATTTGAGCAATATGAGATGGAAGGAAGTTCCATGCAATTCGGGCTCTATATAATACTGTACGCTTTCTTGAATTTGTTCTGGATTTGGGGAATGTGAAAAGACCCCTGGTGGCATGTCTGGTGGGATAAGTGTGTGTGTCAGAGCTGTGTGTAAGTTGACTATGCAAACAATTTGGGATTTTCAACATACTTCTTTTTAGAAGAAACATCAATAAGTCAACTCTTAGCCAAGAGAGACTGGCATGCATAGTATTTATATCAGCCCTCTGATTACAATGAAGATCAAGACGTGCCGCTCTGTTCTGGGCCAGCTGCAGCTTAACTAGGTCTTTCCTTGCAGCACTCCACCACACGACTGGACACCAATCAAGATTAGACAAAACTAGAGCCTGCAGAACTTGTTTTTTGGAGTGTGGTGTCAAAAAAACGGAACATATCTTTACTGCAGACCTCTCCCCATCTTTACAACCATTGATGTTGTTTCTTTTTTCAGAACAACAGTTTTCCGCTGTGCTAACATAATTGCAAAAGGGTTTTCTAATGATCAAGTTGCCTTTTAAAATGATCAACTTGGATTAGCTAACACAATGTGCCATTGGAACACAGGAGTGATGGTTGCTGATAATGGGCCTCTGTACACCTATGTAGATATTCCTTAACAAATCTGCCGTTTCCAGCTACAGTCATTTGCAACATTAACAATGTTTACACTGTGTATCTGATCATTTTAATGGACCAAAATGTAATTTTCTTTCAAAAACAAGGACATTTCTAAGTGACCCCAAATGTTTTAACGGTAGTTCAACCTCCCCCATAAGCATGTCTGTGTCTTCTATAGATGTTATATCCTTGTATTGCTTCTGCTGTATCATCAAAATAATTATCTCAGTGAGTTCAGAAATGGCTAATACTGTATATGAATGTCATCTGATGTTAGCATGTTATTGATTTCATGAACCTTTTGTCTAAGGCTACATATATTAATATGGGCTATTTTCAGCCCTTTCCTGGGAAGCTTATCAGAGACAGACATAATACTGAAAAGAGCAAATAAAGCAAGAGAGAAAAATATACATTCAGCAGTCAATTAATCAATTGGTGTTTGTTCTGTGGGGTTGAAGCTACGAACCCATAGGCTTGGCTCTCTCATCCCTTCAAGGCTTCTGGGAGGGAGGGTGGACAATGAGCTTGTCATAGCGGATGTAAGCTATGTCCCCACGCACTCTGGCAACTTTCATTGCTGGAATCAGTTATTTTCTCTTCTGGCGCACAGCGTCAGGAAGATATACATTCCTCTCAAGTTCTTGGCTCTTTCCAGAACAAAGATATACATTCCTCTCAAGTTCTTGGCTCTTTCCAGAACAGCTACCTTGTCCTTGAACCTCAGGAACTTGACCACTATTGGCCTGGGCCTATCACCTGGGCCGGTGGTGGGTTTTCCAGTCCTGTGGGTGCGCTCCACCTCACTCGTCTTGTGGTCCATCTTAAATTTCTCAGAAATCATTTCCCTCACGTTGTCCTCAGACTCCATCCAGGTCTCATGTGGAGATTCTGCAATACCGTCCAGAACCATGTTGTTCCCCCTTAAATGTCTTTCCGCCTTGATTGTCCCATTGTTATCCTGGATTCACACACAGAATTGATGTCCTCTCTCAATGACTTACAGATTGCTGTCATCTTGCCTTTTTCGTGTTTCAACTCATCCAGTTGACCCTGGGAGAACTGCAAACTGTTCTTCAGGTCCTGGACCTCTGGTCAGGTTGTCCATTCTTTTATTGGTAGAATCCACGAGTGTTTGGACAAAGCACTTGAATCTATTTTCTTGTTGTTGTAACAACTGCTTGTAGGTCTCTTTTTGTTCATTTAAAAGATCCTTCTCGTGTGATAGAGAGACACCATTGTCCTCAACGGTACTCCCGCCGGCTTTGGTCTTTGTCATGGTAGCTAGCAACATAGGTTACGCTGTTACTCCTCGCAGTTCCAGACAGGGCAGTTCACGGCGAAGATTGAAAACAACAATCAGCAGGGATCTAGACAGCTACAAACCCGGGACAATCCGCGGTCCCAGCCACAATGGCTAACCGCGTTGCGGGCTGTGTTCAAGAAAACCTTGCTAGCTTGATGTGCAGCTAGCTAGCAGCTTAGCTGCGACACCAACCTAGCTGCGACACCAAATAGCTCCTCAGACACATTCTTGGTCGGCAGGATCACTGGAAAGAGACAAGCAGTCCCAGCAACTGATGCCAACTGCGTTGCGGGATGAAAACTAAGAAGCTAGCTACCAAGAACCTTCCATTACACTTTCAAACAACAAACTTTTCAAACAAACAAAACCGAGCTCTTCCACGTTCAACAAGAAGCAACGTTTGGCAGCTGTGTCAAACACCATTGACCACCATTGGGGGAGGGATGGTCCAAAATAGTGGTTGTCAAATTTTGTTTTGGTTTGTTGAGGGTTTTATTGGGCACAGGGGAGAGTAGTGCGTTTTTCCCTGGTTTACATTGGCTCCTCTGCTTGTGTTTTCCCTATAAACATTGGCTTGACTATTGATGTTGATATTACCCTAATAAAGTTTAGAAATGCAGTTGCATTTTTTTTTACGATACCTTGAATCGGACCATCCCCCCCAGTAAATTCGATCTGTCCCTAAAAATCCCCCATACAGTCACATCTCCTAGTCTCGTCATGAGATTTGTAAATTAAAGAGGAATATAATAATACGAACCAAATGGAGTTTACCACCTCCCCGTTTAGAGTTTCTGGCGCAGCACAGAAATGCCTTATCCAGATGGAACCATCATGCAGTACCTCCAGCAGGCAGAGAGGCAAGAGGCATTCGCCCGCCAGTGCAGGATCAAGCTACACTATTCACAACCATGTGTGATGTTCGATGTAATTGCATTGCTGGACTTGTTAAAACTTAATGTATTTGTATTGTTCTAAAAATGTACAAATAAAAGGAAATGTATGGTTTCAACATGTCTTTTAATGTTTATTTGTTTTAGCTATCGTTCAGGGCGGGCTGGGCTTTCCTGTTTTACATGTTATTTTGGCATTAATACGTGTCACACATCAGTTTGCAAACAATGCAAAAAATATATATATCGTTGAGTTAATAAAGATGCATACAAACATGATCTCGTTTTAGTTTTCTTGAGTAAGGCAGCTCCAAAAGGTGTTTCAGCCTACCTCAGTGCTTTCTGTGGTGGTGGGGCAGGCCAGTAGAAAATACGGAGTGTTGCGCCGTGATTGGCTCAGTGCTCTGTCACTCATGGGGACACTACGTCACCTAAGGGTAGAGCTAGAAAATTCAAGTCCCTGGGTGCTGCCATAGAATTACAGTAGAAGTGCCCAGCTAAGAAGACTCAAGGCCATTGGACACAGATAAAATGACGTCAAATCACATATCTATAGTAGCTTTGATTGGACATGTCAACATCATACTTTAAAATCTTAGCTAGCTGTCATCATCATGAATAAAGTCGACAATCTACTGGCAAATCCTTTTTAATCCTTGTCATATGAAGAGAAATAATGAAGAGAAAGTATATCAGCCATTGGATATAAACATTACACAACAAGTTGGAAATCGCTAATTCAACAATGAGTGGTTTGGAAGGAATCAGTGGCTAACTGCAAGCATCGCAAAGCCTGCTATTCAGTAGAGTGGCTGTGTAGTCCCAAGTCTAAGATTAAGGGTCTCTTTTCCCAGTTTAAAATTATAAACATTCATCATTGGCCATGTTGTCAATGAAGCATGATTTATGCCGCGCTCAAAAAAAACTTAACTCGGAACTGCAAAATCTGACTTTAGTGAGTTCAAGACAACTGGGAATTCTGGAAAAACGAGCTACAACTGGGAAAATAATTGTTGAACTTTCGTCCAACTCGGGAGATCACTGAGATTATGATGATTCAAACTTTTTTGGTGTGTTCCAAGTTGTCTTGAAAGCACCATAAATTCAGAGAATGTCAGACTTTGACAAAGTTTGATGACTAAATTTGCCCACGAAGGACCGGCGTGCCACCTTTCTGTTCAAGTGAACACAGCACAACAAGGTGAGTCCAAACATGTCTTGTATGCTGCTGTATAAAATATGTAATATGCCAGGGAGATATGTATACTGAGGCTAAGAAAGTAATACTAAGTGTACGTTGTGTATTAAGCTGTTAGTAGCCCATGTGCCTCACCCTAATAATTTGGTCTATTTTCACCTCTTAATTCCGCCTACTGTTCTGACTTGGTGGTGCACATTTAGCCTATAACCTGTTTTAGAGAAATGTAATCACCGAATATTGTAAGAGCTTTCATTGTCTGCTTATATGCCCCCTTTATTTATCCTACCGTTCTGATTTGGTGTACAGGGAGAACACTGTAAGAACGGCCCATGTTCTGAATTGTGTGGCTGTTCATTTAAAAAGTGCAGAACAAATAGCTATATTGACTACCTCTGTCCTAGCTCGCTCATTAATGTCTTAATCGAAATTACGCATTGTCTCTTATGCCATAGTTTGTACATCTCAATTGTCAGTAGAAACCACATTTGTTTAAGCAAGTCAGACATATGAGCTATGTTTTTTTTAAAGACAGTAAATTAGGCTGAATGAACTGTTTCACTGCCAGACAAGACTCCGCTGATAGCCAGGTGTAGCAGTGGTAAGATGTTGGGACTCAGCTGTTGGGACAGCTTTATGTACGCCCTAACAGTTTGTGGGCACCGTTAGTCACTCTTACAGTGCAATTAATGTATTGTTTAGTGTTGTGTTGTGTAGTGGCTTTGCTGGCATGCATCCCACATTATGAATTTTTTGCCCCAACAAGATGTACATGCTAAAATCGCCACTGGTGCTAATACATTTGTGTTTATATCATTAAGCCTTTATGAATGTGTTTTGAATGACCAAAGGGTCTGACTTTAAATTAAGCATAGCGTCATGCGATATCGTCTTTATGGGTGTGTTATGAATGGCCAAAAGTACTTCAAACTAAGTATTACAGGAAACTCCATAAAGTGTTATTAAGGTTCTACTGCTAATGAAGTTTCTCGTGATCCACAGGTTACTGTAGGGTGTGAGAGATATGTAAATGGGTTAATGGACCTGCAAAGCTTGTGTGTGTGTGTGTGTGTGTGTGTGTGTGTGTGTGTGTGTGTGTGTGTGTGTGTGTGTGTGTGTGTGTGTGTGTGTGTGTGTGTGTGTGTGTGTGTGTGTGTGTGTGTATGTGTGTGTCAGAACCAAGATGATTTGGAGTAGTCCAACCTGAGACTACCGCACTAGGTATTCCTCTTCTGTTCCCACGCTGGTTGATTACAACCTGTTATCAATGGTGCCCACATGTTGTGGCTGATCTTTCAGCGGGGGAGTGGGTGAAAGTGTCAAAGACCTGACTGGGCCCAGCACCACACGGTATGGCTCGTTTTTGCTGTGTGCATATTTGTGTACTGAGGAACATGTAACTTGGTTCCAGAAGAAAGCCACTTTCAATTTCTTTAAGTTGGGGGCTTTCATCAAGGTTAGTGTTTCTTGGTGTAACTATACTGTATATACAAATGTATGTGGACACACCTTCAAATTAGTGGATTTGGCTATTTCAGCCACAGCCGTTGCTGACAGGTGTATAAAATTGAGCACACAGCCATGCAATCTCCATAGACAAACATTTGCAGTAGAATGGCCTTACTGAAGAGCTCAGAGACTTTCAACGTGGCACAGTCATAGGATGCCACCTTTCCCAAAAGTCAGTTTGACAAATTTCTGCCCAGCTAGAGCTGCTCGGGTCAACTATAAGTGCTGTTATTGTGAAGTTCAGCAACAATGGCTCAGCTGCAAAGTGGTAGGCCACAAAAGCTCGCAGAATGGGACCGCCGAGTGCTGAAGTGCGTAGCGAGTAAAAATCGTCTGTCCCTGGTTGTAACACTCACTACCGAGTTCCAAGCTGCCTCTGGAAGCAATGTCAGCACAATGACTGTTCGTCAGGAGCTTCATGAATGGGGTTTCCATAGCCGAGCAGCTGCACACAAGCCTAAGATCACCATGCGCTATGCCAAACATCGGCTAGAGTGGTGTAAGGCTTGCCACCTTTGGACCCTGGAGCAGTGGAAACGCGTTCTCTGAAGTTATGAATTAGGCTTCACCATCTGACGGACGAATCTGTGTTTGGCGGATGCCAGGAGAATGACACCAGCCCAAATGCATAGTGCCTACTGTAAAGTTTGGTGGAGGAGGAATAATGGTCTGGGGGCTGTTTTTTATGGTTCAAGTGAAGGGAAATCTTAACGCTACAGCATACAATGACATTTTAGATGATTCTGTGCTTCCAACTATGAGGCAACAGTTTGGGGAAGGACTGTTTCTGTTTCAGCATGACAATGCACCCGTGCACAAAGCAAGGTCCACACAGAAATGGTTTGTCAAGATTGGTGTGGAAGAACTTGACTGGCTTGCACAGAGCCCTGACCTCAACCACATCAAACACCTTTGTGATGAATTGGAACAGCAATTGCGAGCCAGGCCTAATCGCCAACATGAGTGCCCGACCTCACTAATGCTCAAGGCTGAATGGAAGCATGTCCCTGCAGTAATGTTCCAACATCTAGTGGAAAGCCTTCCCAGAAGAGTGGGCTGTTGTAGCAGCAGAGGGTGGAGCAAATCCATAGTAATGCCCATGATTTTGGAAGGAGATGTTTGACAATCAGGTGTCCACATACTTTTGGTCATGGAGTGTATAAGCCTGGGATACCAACCATTCAAAGTTGGCCTTAGTGGGAGTGACCATAGAACACTATAGGACTGACCTGAGTCAAGTATCTTTCAATGTCACTAGTTGGTTGTGCAACTCTCTTTTATTTTTATAGCTCATCGTCACTACTTAACACAGCCAGAAAGTCATAATTATGGCTAAACCCTGCCCATTTCCAGAATGTATCTTCCTAAAATGTGATTTTAAACCTAACCTTAACTAATGAAGACCATGTTTGATGCGTTGGTCCACCAGACCTTCCGCGCATTTTGGTGGATGTGTCTGGGAACAAGATGACGTTTAATGTGACTAACATCACATCACTTTAGAGTGTATGCCGTCCTTCAGCACACTGTCACCCTTCACAAAGCAAATGTTTATATCATATTCTACATAGTGGGTTATGTCACGTTTGACGCTGGTGATTATGTCACATGCCACATTTATGAACCTTTTATAAAGCATGACATATGGTTATAGAATATTTGCAACACACTGATGTAGTGCTTATTGAAGGCATTATGAATCCTTTATAAGCTAAACGTAATTTAAAGTGTGCTCTTATTGTGGTGTTCAGCATTAGTGGAGAGAAGATGGCACTTCTGGATGTGAGCTGGGCTGTTAAGAGGAAAGTCTCTCTCTTTCTGCTCTCTTTTCTCCTGTCTTTCCGCTCACTCGTTCTCCCTCTCTTTTCTTTGTCTCGGTCTTTCTCCCCTGCTCGTTGACACCAAGCCAAGGCCATTATTGGCGGTAGAATTGGGCCTTGGACAGAGGATTTAGGTGTGTGTGTGTGTGTGTGTGTGTGTGTTTGCGTGGTCTATACCGTACCTGTGCAGATGAGTCCGTCGTGCTTATCGCACTCTCTGTCGTCGCACTCGCAGTACTCCCCAGAGACCCACCAATCCTGAGGAGATCCAGAGCAGATACACCGGCCACAATGACACGACCCTGCCAGAGAACACACACACACATTCACGCAAACACACACATACACACACACAACAACAATGGACGTTCAAGTGATCAACAAAATAATTACAGTTATACGGATGGATTTGTGAGGACAAGGTACTGTGCTCACAACCATAGTGTATTGTAGTCCTGACCCTTTTTAAATTGTGACTGAATTAATATATATGACAGGCTGGTACCAACCAGTGGGACGTAGTTTTCCCATGCTTGTCCACCCCTTAAGTAAATCACACCAGCTATACTTTTACCTGGGAATCGTCCACAGCAAACCTTCACTGGAAAAGTTGTGTCCTCTTTTGGCTACCCCGGTACTTCCTCTCCTGAACAACAAAAGCACTGTCCTTGCATTTCTCCCATCAGCTATTGCTACTGTGCTCCAGTGCACGTCAAGGGCAGTGAGCGACGGGCTGGCTAGTAAGGTGTTAAATGCTTGGGAAAGGCACACCAAGCAGGCAGACGGACGAGAGGGGAAGGAATCTCTCATGGCTGTAACCCGGGAGAGGTCTTTTCAGTCTCCACTATTTATCCCCACCCACTGGGCACAGACGTCAGTTCAACGTCTAGTTTCGTTTTACATTTTGTTGAGTTGTCAACTGACCTGAATTCAAGGTGAAATCAACAGAACATTTCAGCATATCATTGGATTTAAGTTAAAAGTTGGGTGGCGACTTTTTGCAAATCAAATTTGTTTTTCTGTGTTTATTCAACGTCATCACGTAGATGTTTTTGGTTGAAATGACGTTGAAACAACATTGATTCAATCAGTTTTTCGCCCAGTGGGTAGTGTGTGCCTGAAGGATGGCAGTGTGAGAGTTGAAGGGTTGACTCTACCCTGAGTCATAGGTTACCGCTTGTTGTCATGAATCTTGTTCTGGAGGCAGCTCTGCAGAGTGGTCACTAGCTGGCACAGCTCAAAAGTCAGAAAATCTGGTTTTAAACCTAACCCTAACCTTTACCCTAACTGAAGGGGAGAGGGTAGTCTTATGCTTGTGTCTGAGTGCAGAGGAGCATGGTGAAACATGCCCATCTCCATTGTGCAGCCTAAGAAGGTGTGAGGAACCAGAGGGTGAGGATGTCCTAAGATGGACAACATACCTTTGGTTTAGTAGATCA
Organism: Salvelinus fontinalis; assembly: GCF_029448725.1. Taxonomy (NCBI): domain Eukaryota; kingdom Metazoa; phylum Chordata; class Actinopteri; order Salmoniformes; family Salmonidae; genus Salvelinus; species Salvelinus fontinalis. The sequence continues at coordinate 17,689,963 of NC_074683.1, read as the reverse complement.
CTGACAGTACTCCATACTCCAGTAATCTCCATGCACCTGACATTTGGCTGACATCTCAGTGTGACATGCAAGTTGTTCTTTGGTTACATAGCTGAATAGAGTATATGGCCTCCAACACATACAGTGCTGGAGAACGTATTCAGACCCCTTGATTTTTTCCAGCCTTATTCTAAAATGTATTAAATTGTTAGTTTTTTTCCTCATCAATCTACACACAATACCCCATAATGACAAAGCATAAACAGGTTTTTAGAAATGTTTGTTAATTTATAAAAACTTAAACTGAAATATCACATTTATATAAGTGTTCAGATCCTTTACTCAGTACTTTGTTGAAGCACTTTTGGCAGTGATTACAGCCTCAAGTCTTCTTGGGTATGACACTACAACCTTGGCACACATGTATTTGGGGGAGTTTCTCCCATTCTTCTCTGCAGATCCTCTCAAGCTCTGTCAGGTCGAATGGAGAGTGCCGCTGCACAGCTATTTTCAGGTCTCTACAGAGATGTTCGATCGGGTTTGGGTCCGGGCTCTGAGATGGTGCCAGGTTTCCTTCAGACGTGACGCTTGGCATTCAGGCCAAAGAGTTCAATCTTGGTTTCATCAGACCAGAGAATCTTGTTTCTCATGGTCTGTGAGTCTTCAGGTGCCTTTTGGCAAACTCCAAGTGGGCTGTCATGTGTCTTTTACTGAAGAGTGGCTTCCGTCTGGCCACTCTACCATAAAGGCCTGATTGGTGGGGTGCTGCAGAAGGTTGTCCTTCTGGAAGGTTCTCCCATCTCCACAGAGGAACTCCAGCTTTGTCAGAGTGACCATCAAGTTCTTGGTCATCTCCCAGACTAAGGTCATTCTACCCTGATTGCTCAGTTTGGCCGGGCAGCCAGCTCTAGTCTTGGTGGTCAAAAATTTCTTCCATTTAAGAATGATGGAGGCCACTGTGTTCTTGGGGACCCTTCCCCTGATTTGTGCCTAGACACAATCCTGTCTCTGAGCTCTATGGACAATTTGTTCAACCCCATGGCTTGTTTTTTGCCCTGACATGCACTGTCAACAGTGGGACCATATAAAGACATGTGTGTGCCTTTCCAAATCGTGTTAAATCAATTGAAATTACCACAGGTGGACTCCAATCAAGTTGTAGAAACATCTCAAGGATGATCAAAGGAAACAGGATGCACCTGAGCTCAACTTCAAGTCTCATAGCAAAAGGTCTGAATACTTATGTAAATAAGGAATATTTTTTTATTTGTTTATACATTTGCAAAACCTGTTTTTGCTTTGTTATTATGGGGTACTGTGTGTAGATTGCGGAGGATTTTTTAAAATGTAATCCATATTATAATAAGGATGTAACGTAACAAATTGTGGAAAAAGTAAAGGGGTCTGAATACTTTGCGGAGGCACTGTAGATATACCATGGATATTGGGTACACTCAGGACCGGCGCCGAGCCTTTTCTGGGCCCTAAGCGAGATCGGCCCCCATAGGCAGCAGGACCTCCTTTCCTGTCCAAATAAAATATTTAAATATTGATAATTTATTCGACTGAGACGTGTGCTGACAGAAAGACACATCAATCTCAGATAAATCATCTTAGCGAGCAAAACAGCGCCCCTTTGTCTCAGTATTTGTAGCCCAAAAGGAGTATGGCATGTCATACTATTTCTGTCCACACAGCATCAGATACATGGGCTACATATACTGAGACAGAGGGGCGCTGTTTTGCTTGATTGCATGCTTTCTCCGGCGAGAGAAAGTAGTTTCTTCTCCCAACAGTAGAGCCTGATCCTCTCCTTCTCTCGATCATTGGAGGTGTCTTGCCCAGTTGATAATCATCCCGATAATTGCCTCAAAACGGAACCTAAACTATATCGAAACAAATGTCACATATAATAAAATATTAAATAAATGAAGTAAAGTATAATGGGGGAGAAAGGGGGAGACTGGGTAAGTTGATGAGTGAGAGAAGGCAAACAATGCATAATCATGTAATCACCAATTGTGAATGAAGAACAGGGCGGGCCATCCTATTGTGTTGATCTATTCTAATGATATACCCTATATCAGTCCACCGAATTCAAGCAGTCTTATCAGTCTACTCTGGCGTACTTGACCAAGACGAATGGATGCACATGCTGTGTTTGCTCTGCTACAAAATCGAAATGAAAACGACTCCGATGGCAGGGAAGAAACGAATCATGACATCTCTGAGGATTCTTCTTCTGATTCTGAGCCTAAGCCTGAGCCTACAACTCCGAGGCCTAAGCGCAGAAAAAGACAGAACGCTGGACGCCCTGATCATGTGTCCGGAGCCGTCACCAAATGAAACGGTGAGACTGGAGAGAGGAGGGACAGCCCCAACAGAACAAGCCGGTGACAGTGCCGCGGGCTTATTATGAGCACAACATGTCATCACTGAGAGAGCACGTCCGAAATCTCAAGCAGGAAACAAGATCCGCATCACACTCACCAACTTTCGTTGTTTATGTGACATGGACATGCTCCAACTGATGCCATTGCTCGAAGACGCACACAGTGTAAGCGCGGGCGGACATTAATTGGATATTTTTGACTGCTCTCATATTGACAGTAAATTATAATACCATTACTGGTTTTGTGCTGATTTTCACTCTTTATCAAGTACAAAAAGTTGTTACCACGTGCCAACGCATATAGTTCCTGTTTCAGTGATAGAACGCTTGACCTTATTTATATTTCTTTTTTATATATACCCTACATTAACATAAACGAATAAATGCATTTTTTTTTTATTCTAAAGTTAGCTAAGACCTTCATAAACACAACCAAATGATTATTTTTGCATATACATACAATCTATGAATTACACTGTCAGAATGACTGCTCATTAGCTTGAAGGGGGATCCCTCCAGACCCAAAGTCTCTAGTAAAAAAAATTATAATGTGCAGCACATACAGACATAGGAGGTCCCGTGAAAAAAATAACCCCTCTATGGAAATCAAATTCCCATCCAACAGATTTGTTCTGGCGCTGGCCCTGCCAAGCAGCCGGGGCCCTAAGAAACCACTTATGTCGCTTATACCTGAAGCCAGCCGTGGGAAGACTGCAGGTATGAGGGTGTTGTTTCTTTGTGCCTGCTACTACCCTAACCTGTGTGATCAGATCTCATGGAAAGCTCTACTCAAGTGGTCTACACAAATCAATGGAGTATAAAATAATTGACTGGAATGTAATGAAATAGTGCAGAGAAGAGACACAAAAAGAAGCCAATAGATGGAGCTAGAAATGAAATAGATGAAATCGAATGACAAAGGAAAAAACAAAGGAACCTTTTCCATTGCACATGACTCCATCGGCGGTCTCACACTGCTCTTTGCTCTGAGCGTCAGTCATTTCGCATGTCCGGGGGAACGAGCACAACTTCCCAAACCAGCCGTCACCACAGATACACCGGCCGCATGAACAGAAACCATGACCTGGTGGGGTACAGGGTAGACATACAGTATGTTATACAATAGAAACCAGTAGAAACCATGACCTGGTGGGGGACAGGGTAGACATACAGTATGTTATACAATAGAAACCAGCAGAAACCATGACCTGGTGGGGGACAGGGTAGACATACAATATGTTATACAATAGAAACCATGACCTGGTGGGGTACAGGGTAGACATACAGTATGTTATACAATAGAAACCAGTAGAAACCATGACCTGGTGGAAGACAGGTTAGACATACAATATGTTATACAATAGAAACCATGACCTGGTGGGGTACAGGGTAGACATACAGTATGTTATACAATAGAAACCAGCAGAAACCATGACCTGGTGGGGGACAGGGTAGACATACAGTATGTTATACAATAGAAACCAGTAGAAACCATGACCTGGTGGGGGACAGGGTAGACATACAGTATGTTATACAATAGAAACCATGACCTGGTGGGGGACAGGGTAGACATACAGTATGTTATACAATAGAAACCAGTAGAAACCATGACCTGGTGGGGGACAGGGTAGACATACAGTATGTTATACAATAGAAACCAGTAGAAACCATGACCTGGTGGGGGACAGGGTAGACATACAGTATGTTATACAATAGAAACCAGTAGAAACCATGACCTGGTGGGGGACAGGGTAGACATACAGTATGTTATACAATAGAAACCAGCAGAAACCATGACCTGGTGGGGGACAGGGTAGACATACAGTATGTTATACAATAGAAACCAGTAGAAACCATGACCTGGTGGGGGACAGGGTAGACATACAGTATGTTATACAATAGAAACCAGCAGAAACCATGACCTGGTGGGGGACAGGGTAGACATACAGTATGTTATACAATAGAAACCAGCAGAAACCATGACCTGGTGGGGGACAGGGTAGACATACAGTATGTTATACAATAGAAACCAGTAGAAACCATGACCTGGTGGGGGACAGGGTAGACATACAATATGTTATACAATAGAAACCAGCAGAAACCATGACCTGGTGGGGGACAGGGTAGACATACAGTATGTTATACAATAGAAACCAGTAGAAACCATGACCTGGTGGGGGACAGGGTAGACATACAGTATGTTATACAATAGAAACCATGACCTGGTGGGGGACAGGGTAGACATACAGTATGTTATACAATAGAAACCAGTAGAAACCATGACCTGGTGGGGGACAGGGTAGACATACAGTATGTTATACAATAGAAACCATTACCTGGTGGGGGACAGGGTAGACATACAGTATGTTATACAATAGAAACCAGTAGAAACCATGACCTGGTGGGGGACAGGGTAGACATACAGTATGTTATACAATAGAAACCAGCAGAAACCATGACCTGGTGGGGGACAGGGTAGACATACAGTATGTTATACAATAGAAACCATTAGAAACCATGACCTGGTGGGGGACAGGGTAGACATACAGTATGTTATACAATAGAAACCAGTAGAAACCATGACCTGGTGGGGGACAGGGTAGACATACAGTATGTTATACAATAGAAACCAGTAGAAACCATGACCTGGTGGGGGACAGGGTAGACATATGTAACGGATGTGAAATGGCTAGCTAGTTAGCGGGTACGCGCTAGTAGCATTTCAATCAGTTACGTCACTTGCTCTGAGACTTAAGTAGGGTTTCCCCTTGCTCTGCAAGGGCCGCGGCTTTTGTGGAGTGATGGCTAACGACGCTTCGTGGGTGTCAGTTGTTGATGTGTGCAGAGGGTCCCTGGTTCGCGCCCGTGTCGGGGCGAGGGGACGGTTTAAAGTTATACTGTTACACATACAGTATGTTATACAATAGAAACCATTAGAAACCATGACCTGGTGGGGTACAGGGTAGACATACAGTATGTTATACAATAGAAACCATGACCTGGTGGGGGACAGGGTAAACATACAGTATGTTATACAATAGAAACCAGCAGAAACCATGACCTGGTGGGGGACAGGGTAGACATACAGTATGTTTTACAATAGAATCCAGTAGAAACCATGACCTGGTGGGGGACAGGGTAGACATACAGTATGTTATACAATAGAAACCATGACCTGGTGGGGGACAGGGTAGACATACAGTATGTTATACAATAGAAACCAGCAGAAACAAGGGCCTGGTGGGGGACAGGGTAGACATACAGTATGTTATACAATAGAAACCAGCAGAAACCATGACCTGGTGGGGGACAGGGTAGACATACAGTATGTTATACAATAGAAACCAATAGAAACCATGACCTGGTGGGGGACAGGGTAGACATACAGTATGTTATACAATAGAAACCAATAGAAACCATGACCTGGTGGGGGACAGGGTAGACATACAGTATGTTATACAATAGAAACCAGCAGAAACCATGACCTGGTGGGGGACAGGGTAGACATACAGTATGTTATACAATAGAAACCAGTAGAAACCATGACCTGGTGGGGGACAGGGTAGACATACAGTATGTTATACAATAGAAACCAGTAGAAACCATGACCTGGTGGGGGACAGGGTAGACATACAGTATGTTATACAATAGAAACCAGTAGAAACCATGACCTGGTGGGGGACAGGGTAGACATACAGTATGTTATACAATAGAAACCATTAGAAACCATGACCTGGTGGGGGACAGGGTAGACATACAGTATGTTATACAATAGAAACCAGTAGAAACCATGACCTGGTGGGGGACAGGGTAGACATACAGTATGTTATACAATAGAAACCAGTAGAAACCATGACCTGGTGGGGGACAGGGTAGACATATGTAACGGATGTGAAATGGCTAGCTAGTTAGCGGGTACGCGCTAGTAGCATTTCAATCAGTTACGTCACTTGCTCTGAGACTTAAGTAGGGTTTCCCCTTGCTCTGCAAGGGCCGCGGCTTTTGTGGAGCGATGGCTAACGACGCTTCGTGGGTGTCAGTTGTTGATGTGTGCAGAGGGTCCCTGGTTCGCGCCCGTGTCGGGGCGAGGGGACGGTTTAAAGTTATACTGTTACACATACAGTATGTTATACAATAGAAACCATTAGCAACCATGACCTGGTGGGGTACAGGGTAGACATACAGTATGTTATACAATAGAAACCATGACCTGGTGGGGGACAGGGTAAACATACAGTATGTTATACAATAGAAACCAGCAGAAACCATGACCTGGTGGGGGACAGGGTAGACATACAGTATGTTTTACAATAGAAACCAGTAGAAACCATGACCTGGTGGGGGACAGGTTAGACATACAGTATGTTATACAATAGAAACCATGACCTGGTGGGGGACAGGGTAGACATACAGTATGTTATACAATAGAAACCAGCAGAAACAAGGGCCTGGTGGGGGACAGGGTAGACATACAGTATGTTATACAATAGAAACCAGCAGAAACCATGACCTGGTGGGGGACAGGGTAGACATACAGTATGTTATACAATAGAAACCATGACCTGGTGGGGGACAGGGTAGACATACAGTATGTTATACAATAGAAACCAATAGAAACCATGACCTGGTGGGGGACAGGGTAGACATACAGTATGTTATACAATAGAAACCAGCAGAAACCATGACCTGGTGGGGGACAGGGTAGACATACAGTATGTTATACAATAGAAACCAGTAGAAACCATGACCTGGTGGGGGACAGGGTAGACATACAGTATGTTATACAATAGAAACCAGTAGAAACCATGACCTGGTGGGGGACAGGGTAGACATACAGTATGTTATACAATAGAAACCAGTAGAAACCATGACCTGGTGGGGGACAGGGTGGACATACAGTATGTTATACAATAGAAACCAGTAGAAACCATGACCTGGTGGGGGACAGGGTGGACATACAGTATGTTATACAATAGAAACCAGCAGAAACCATGACCTGGTGGGGGACAGGGTAGACATACAGTATGTTATACAATAGAAACCAGTAGATACCATGACCTGGTGGGGGACAGGGTGGACATACAGTATGTTATACAATAGAAACCAGCAGAAACCATGACCTGGTGGGGGACAGGTTAGATTCTTATGAGTAGAATATCCCAATACACATTTGAAAAGGAGGGGGATGATGATCGAAAAAGTCAGTGATGTGGCAGTGATGCTGTTCTAAGTTGTTTTTGTGTTCTGTCCTCTATTGCGTTTGCTATGTTTGTTTGTATGAACCACTGCACACAAGACCCCTCACAGGAAAAAAATTGTAATTGGAACTTGATTTTGAAGTTGTTTGGATTTGAATCTCCATTTCTCTCTGGCCACGTTACCACCATTACGACGTCACTTGAATGGATCTAGTGCATCACGAGGAAATAAGCTTGGGTTGCCACGGAAACCATCAATAACATTCCACATTCACAGAATTCTAGAGACAAATTTCAAAACTCTCCTCAAGAACAACCAAACCTTCTGAGAAGACACGTCGAACTTTGGATCTCTTAAATGTCACGTCACTATGCCTTTGGCTACGAGTCTGACTCCACCTGTCTGATAAGGAGGAGCCTATGTGTCTGGCTGTGACTCTGAGTCTGAAGAGTCCAGAGAGCTGGGCCTCTACCTCGTCATAGAGCCCACACCCTCTCAGCCATCCTCTGCACTTCAGCTGTCCCCATAAGAGAACCCTTTTTGGTTCCAGGTAGAACCCTTTTGGATTCCAATATAAAACGCTGTGTGGAACAGGTTCTGCATGGAACTGAAAAGGGTTCTACCTGGAACCAAAAGGGTTCTACCTTGAACAAAAAAAAGGGTTCTTCAAAGGGTTAACCTATGGGAACAGCCGAAGAGGTTGGAGGTAGTGCCTTTTTTTGTGTGTGTGCTGGTCAATGCCAGTAGTGTGCAGTGACTAGGAATGATGCCCTGAATCAGGCTGTGGTGGAAGAGGCAGTGTCAGTGCAACCAGCTTTCACAATCTCATTGTCACGTCCCTGACCTTATTTCCTTTGTTTTGTCTTTGTTTAGTATGGTCAGGGCGTGAGTTGGGGTGGGCAGTCTATTTCATTTGTTTCTATGTTTAGGGTTGTTAACTAGCCTGATATGGTTCTCAATCAGGGGCAGGTGTTTTACGTTTCCTCTGATTGAGAACCATAATAAGGCAGGCTGTTCTCACTGTTTGTTTGTGGGCGTTTTAGACAATTATTTGTACGTATATAGTAGTTAACTTAATGTTCCTGTGTCAGTGTTTGTGCCACACGGAACTGTTTTCGTTCGTTTCGTTCATTTCATTCGTGTGTTCCAGCCTGTTCGTGCGTTCATGTTATATGTTCACAAGTTCAGGTCTGTTAACGTCGTTTATTGTTTTGTAGTTTATCAAGTGTTTTTTTGTGTTCGTCTTTCTTTAATAAAACAAGTATGTATTCAAACCACGCTGCATATTGGTCCGATCCATGCTCCTCTTCAGACGAGGAGGAGGACGAGCGTTACACTCATTGCATAATTAGACTTTATCCACGTTTCCATGTCAAATTTTGAAGTTAAGGTATGGGTTAAGGTTTAGGGTAGGGTTAAAACATTACGTTTAGGCTCTCATTCCAAATGGTTAACGTATTGTCTGTTCTTAATGTGGGCTAATAAGCAGCTGACACTAGTAGGAGTATATTATCACAAACACGTGTAGCATCTCCAGGCCTCCACCCATACAAGCCGCTGATGCACACCTTTGGAACATCGACATTTCAAAAGTATAATAAATCAATTTAATGTACACCATCACAAAAAAATCCATTATTTATTTTAGGCAGTTCTAAAGAAACATTATGATATGAAGAAAATATATTTCAGAAGAACAGAATATGAGTTGATCCACTCTATGTTATCTGGTTATGCTCCATGCCATAGGCTGTAGGCTTGTTCATTTAGCTGACAATATATGCTTATAAGTCCCGTGCCATTATTTTATATTATATGATTTTATAGTAAGAAGAATATAATTGAACTTAGCTGAATAAAATCAAAAATGTATTTTTCCCATTCCAGAGTGAGTGCGCGTATGAAGTGGCTATGTTGAGCGTAAAAGTGATCATTTGAAACAGGTCCTATATGCTAGACCTAGAGTTATTTGATAACATTAGTTGTGAATGATACAAAACATTAGAATAAATGGGCTGCGTGGTGCGAGTATAGGCTATTGAGGATTTGAGAAAGTAACAAAAAAAGTTTGCGCTCTGTCCCTTGCCTCAGGTTGCACAGCTGTTCTCTCATCAAGTGATCATATTTCCACCCATCAGACTATTCTCAATTTAATCTCGTCTTTACTAATATGTCAAATTTAAATTTAAATTTAGAATGGCCTATTATTAAATGGGTAGGAGCAGGGGCACTCGAATAAAGAATTGATAGCGAATTGTGGCCGTGCGCTTTCTCGCTGGTCGGTTTTGTAGGCTTATTCGGTTGTAAAGCAGAGTATGCGCTTAATATGAGCAAGTGAGAAATAAACATAAGGACACTATTTTCCCTCCACACATCAACCACTGTTTGAGGAGCACGCTTTCGCTGCCCAACAGGTGTTATTCCGTCCAAACTCTGTATCCCATGGGCTCTCCAACCTTGTTCCTGCAGATACTCCGTGCTTAATTTGGGGAAACCAAGTGAAATCGGTTCTGGAGCGTCGATAGTGACATGTTTTCACGAACAAAACATATTTCACGAAACTGTTGACCGCCCGTCTGCGTGCTCAAGAAAAAATAATAAAGGAGAGAAGTGGAGATAAAACGTATGGTGGTGAGGTATTCTGTATAGCTACAGTTAGTCACCCAATTAACTATAAAACATATGAAAAATCAAATACAAATTCACTAATTTAGGCTGGCTGTAAACTGCCCTGCAAAATCAATGAACCAACATCATTGCCTGGGGCATAATAATACATACAGTCCACACTCAAAAGGCAATTACTCAAATGTGTTTAATTTTGGAGTATAGGCTAGACCAATTATGTACCAAAGACATCTTAAATCAGTTTTGTTTTATGTTTCTCTGCCATGCGTAATATGCGGTAGGCTATGTAACGTGTGATGGCACAGTAATCATTTTTATTCCCATTTTTTCCCCCGGGGCTTGGGCTCATACATAAACTCTAATATGTGTATGGGTGTTTTGAATGAATCATCACCTTAGAAAGCGTTGTCCGTTTTGTTGTGTTCGGATTTGAAACAACTTCCTGCTGTTGAACTTGTACGATAGGGCCTACAGTTTTGATGATAAGTGTCGGATGTGATTTTAGATCGCTTTTGCATTGATGTCAGAGTGGTTAGAGGGACAATCGAACCCTGTTTACCAGGACATTAGAGCCTGATGGTAGTTTGCAAGTTGGGGTACTACCAAAGCATGTCCAGAGTGCATAAAAGGAGATTCAACAGTCACATGGAAGTTCACTGTGGTCATGACTCATGACTGCTACTGCGGCGGTAATATGGTCCCCGCAACTAGTCACTATAACAGCCCTAGTCACATATGCTGAAAGATATTTGCTCTGAGCTAAACCTCTCAGCTGATGACTGAGCCTACACAGCCAAATCCTAAAGATCCATCGAAATCTATCTTGATTGATCTTACTTTGACTAATAATCCAGAAAAACATGTTGCTAATTTTAGTGACCATTGCTGTGTCAGATGTGAGAATGCATACATCTAAGCCTCCTGTCATCACTAAGAGGAACTTTAAAAACTTGAACAAGCGTTTTTAAATTATGTTTATTTTTGTGACCTTGATTGTAATCCCAGCTATTTCTGAACCCCGATTTAGCTTCAAGCTTTTTTGCAAATGTCTTCAACGCTTTTGTAGATAATCATGCGCTCTTTAAAACTCTGAGAGTTAAAGGTAGAGTGAATGCCTGATTCAGTTCTGAATGATCTGAAGTCATTTCTAAGACAAATGTTGCATGGGTCAAGTCCAGAAACATAGGCTTAGACCCGGATTGCCAAACTTCAAGGCAACTAAGGAATCAATGTCTGAGACTAATTATAAAGGCTAAATGTGATTATTATGTAACCACTCATTCTGATTGTAAGCGGAATCTGGAAAAATGGAAAACTGCCCCCATAAATGAATCCAGACTTGCCCCATTACAGACAAAAATGTCAGAATTGATGCGTTTTAATCAACATTTTATTTCAGCAAGCTATTTTTTTTTGAAAGAGCGTCTAGCCCTACAATCTCTAAAAGTCCATTTATGCTTGATTCAAAAATGGGGTCGGAGGCTTCGTATGGAGGGTGTGACAGAGGCCAAATTGTATGGAGGCATGCAGTGGCCAAATCAAGCTCCGTACCTCATGGGCATATGCCTCTCGAATGTTGTAACAATGCAGAGGGCTCCATATAGCTCCGCATTGACATGATTGGTTGACGGTAGGTGGGGGCGGGAGGTCCTGTGTAAGCACAAACTCACTTTCTTGACAACTTCCTTCACAACAGCTCTGTGCTGCTCTGCGAAGCGGAAGAAGTACGAATGCTCTGACTGCTGCAGAGGCCGTAGCGCCGTAAATGCTGCACTGCCAATGCCGACGTCGGCTTGACAATGCAGCGCCTTTAAGAGTGGGCTAAATGCTGATTTGGAACTTTTGCAGATTGATGTGGAAAACAGAAGTCCAGTTTTTTGCATTTTGGCAATTCACAGAAAATAAGTCTGATGACTTACTTGCTTTAGATACCAAGAAATCAACAGGGGCTGGTCGACTTCAGCCGGGAATGCTCAAGTGTGCTTCCCACCTCATTGTTGGCTCAGTAACCCATATCTTATATCTTAAATCTAACATTAATATCAGGATATACTCCTAAAGTATGGAAAACATCTTATGTGCTACCATTCCATAAGGGCGGGGAGAGTAGGGATCTAGATAATTATCGTACCAACTGCAGGTTTCCATGTCTAGCTAAGTTTCACAACTTTCGCAACATGGTATTTTGAATATGAATGAATGTGGGTTTAGGCCGGGGAACAGCACTATCACAGCACCACATTAGTTGTTAATGATATTGCCAATTCTTTAGACGCTAAAATGAATTGTGCTGCCTTGTTTGTGGACCTGTCAAAAGCTGTTGATCATGCTATGTCATTGAACAAGTTGTCCTTGATTGGGCTCTAACGTCTGTTCAGGGATTCATGATTATCTTAGTGACAGAACTCAGGCCATCGTGATTGATGGGTTTGAATTTCTTGAGGTAGAGTACATAAAGGTGTTCTGCAGGGGTCGATACTAGGACCTGTTCTTTTCACTTTTTATATAAATGTTATTGGTCAATCTGTCATTTTTTCAAACATTTCATCGCTATGAGGATGATACTATTATGTACGCACTTGCATCTACTGCTGACGTGGCTGTGACCAGGCTGTCTGGACTTTTATAAAGTCACGTAGATCACATCATTACGCTCTTTTTGTTTACAAAGCCCTGCTCCATAAGCTTCCGACTTACCTGACATCACTGTTAAGCTTTAACATGACAAGTTATCAAACCCGTTTAGAGGATTGGTTAACTTTGGAGACTCCTTTGGTGTCTAAAGATTTAAGTAAATCAGCCTTTAATTTCCTTGCACCCTATGTTTGGAATAAAATTGTAAAAATGTTTCGATTGGATGCTTTGAAGAATGTGTTTGTTTTAGTTGACTAAGTTTTGTATCTTAATGTGTATTTAATGTGTATATTGTCTATCTGTATGTGTATCTATACTTGCCTGTTGTATGTGCTTATTTTTGTATTGTGCAGGGCTCAATTGTAAAAGAGACAATAGTCTCAAAATGACTTCCTTGTTAAAATAAAGGTAAAAAAATAAAAAATATGTTAAAATTAAAAAACAGTGTCCATGACTGGGATCAAACACACAACCTACCGATCCAGAGTCATGGGATCAGAAGGTTCCTCCTGCTACTGTGTATTGTTCCATTTCTCTCAATGTCAAATTTAGAAGGGTAAAGTTTCGGCACTCATTCCAAATGGTTACGGTAAGGGTTAAGGTTTGGGATAGGGTTAAAAAAAAAAAATGTAATCCAGTGTCCAAGAATGGGATCAAACACACAACCTTCTGATCCAGAGTCACAGGAGCACGCATGTCCACCACCACCCACATCCACAATGCCTGAGCGAAATCCAAGCCTACTTGATGGTAATAGCACTCACTGTTGCCCCTACTGGCCTGTTTTGAAGGCATTTCATGACGTCCTCAGGACATGGATATTCCAATATCGACGTCAATCTCGAAAGACCTGGTTGGTCAGTGACCACGCTCCTAAAGATCATGGAGCCAGCATGGGTCACCTGGTTCAGGAGCATGGATTCAGCCACAGCAGGGAGTCAAGCAGAAACTACCCAGCCAGAGAACTCATCCTCCAGGAGAGGGAGAATTCCTGGAAGAGGAGGAGGACACCTCTATGTTGCAAAGGGTCTCCCGAAAGAGAGACACATAATCATCCACTTCTGGTTGCCCAGGAGGCTTTCAGACAGAAGGCCTGTCCTCCAAGAGGAAGACGGAATCAGAGGACAGTTTCCTTGTCCCTATGTAACCATGGGTTCCTTGCAAGAGGATGAGGGAGAGTGACCCTTCGAGTTGCACATCCTGGATGAAACTGTAGTGGTATTCTATCTTTGACTCTGCTTTTAATAATGTATTTCCACTTTGTTTTTGTGCTTTTAGTTTTTTTCCTTTGTAGGCTACAGGGGCCTTGGGTGACTTTAAAAGTAAATGTATTGTTATTTGTATTATTATCAGGTCAGATGAGGACAGTGTGAAAAAGGTTTGCCCGAAAGAGGACATGAAATCAGCTCCTTGCCCTGAGTCTGAGGAAACCAATCGGAAGAGACAGAGATGGTCTAATGAGGATAGGGACTCAACTCAACGGACAACAACCAATCTCCCTGAACTTTTCAGGTAGTCATGGTGGGCGAGTACTGTTTCATTGCATGTGATTGTATTGACTAAATGTATTACCATTACATTTTTTTGGTCTATTATCATCATATTCACTTAATAAAATGCAGTACACCTGCAATCTAAATTGTCATTGTGTCTCATTGTCCTTGATTATCATTTCATGGGACTGCATTTGAAAATGTAGCTCAATAACAATGGCATCTGATTCACACACAAAGGGCTCAAATCAATCCATAGCGCTGAAGATCTGCATTACACCGCGATATAGATTTAAAGGCAATGTCCCACGTTAGTGGAGACTGCATTTATGGTAAATGCTGCATACAGCGTATATGTCAGCTCAATTGGAAATGACCTTTAAATTTCAATTACGCTATAATGCTGAACTTCTGCGATACGGATTGAATCAAGCCCTAACCTAATATTGTTTAAAATCTTTAAATGTTTAAAAAAAATGTATATACACTATACAGTATATACAAAACTACTTGGACAACCTTTCAAATTAGTGGTTCCGGCTATTTCAGCCACACCTTTTGCTGACAGGTGTATACAATTGAGCACACAGCCATGCAATCTCCATAGACAAACATTGGCAATAGAATGGCTTTCCCGAAGAGCTCAGTGACTTTCAATGTGGAACCGTCATATGATGCCACTTTTCCAACTAGTCAGTTTGTCAAATTTATGCCCTGCTAGAGCTGCCCTGGTCAACTGTAAGTGCTATTATTGTGAAGTGGAAATGTCTAGGAGCAGCAACGGCTCAGCCGCGAAGTGGTAGGCTACATAACCTCACAAAATGGGACCGCCGAGTGCTGAAGCCCGTGGAGAGTAAAAATCTTCTGTCCTCGGTTGCAACACTCCCTACCGAGTTCCAAACTGCCCTTGGAAGCAATGTCAGCACAATAACTGTTTGTCGGCAGATTCATGAAATGAGATTCCATGGCCGAGCAAGCACACACAAGCGTAAGATTACCACGCGCAATGCCAAGCTTTGGCTGGAGTGGTGTAAAGCTCGCCGCCATTGGACTCTGGAGCAGTGGAAACGCACAAAGCGAGGTACACACAGAAATGCTTTGTCAAGATCGGTGTGGAAGGACTTGACTGGCTTGCAGAGAGCCCTGACCTCATCCGCATCGAACACCTTTGGGATGAATGCGAGCCAGGCCTAATCGCCCAACATCAGTGCCAGACCTCACTAATTCTCGTGGCTGAATGGAAGCAAGTCCCCGCAGTAATGTTCCAAAATCTAGTGCAAAGCCTTCTCAGAGGAAAGGGGGGGCCAACTCCATTTTAATGCCCATGATTTCTGAATGAAATATTCGACGAGCAGGTGTCCACATACTTTTAGTCATGTAGTGTACTTAAAAAATATGTGAATACACTATAAAAAAAAACGGAACAAAAACATAAACGCAACATGCAACAATTGCAAAGATTTGACTGAGTTACAGTTCATATAAGGAAACCAGTCAATTGAAATAAATGACTTTGCCTCATGCGCGACACATCTCCTTCCCTTAGAGTTGTTTAGGCTGTTGATTGTGCCCTGTGGAATGTTGTCCCACTCCTCTTCAATGGGTGTGTGATGTTGCTCGATATTGGCTGGAACTGGAACACACTGTTGTACACGTCAATTCAGAGCAACCCTAACAAGCTCAATGGGTGACATGTCTGGTTAGTATGCTGGCCATGGAAGAACTGGGACATTTTCAGCTTCCAGGAATTGTGTACAGATCCTTGCAGCATCGGGCCGTGCATTACCATGCTGAAACATGAGGCGATGGCGGTGGATGAATGGCACGACAATGTGCCTCTGGATCTCATGACGGTATCTCTGTGAATTCAAATTGCCATCGATAAAATGCAATTGTGTTCATTGTCCGTAGCTTATAGCTGCCCATACTATAGCCCCACCGCCACCATGGGGCACTCTGTTCACAACGTTGACATCAGCAAACCGCTCGCCCACATGACGCCATACACATGGTCTGAGGTTGTGAAGCAGGTTAGACATACTGACAAATTCTATAAAACAACGTTGGAAGAGGCTTATGGTAGAAAAATGAACATTCGATTCTCTGCCAAAAGCTCTGGTGGACATTTCTGCAGTCAGCATGCCAATTGCACGCTCCATCAAAACTTGAGACGTCTGTGGCATTGTGTTGTGTGACAAAACTGCACATTTTAGAGTGGCCTTTTTATTGTCCCCAGCACAAGGTGCACCTGTGTAATGGTCATGCTGGTTAATCAGCTTCTTGATATGCCACACCTGTCTGGTGGATGGATTATCTTAGAAAAGGTGAAATGCTCACAAACAGGGAGAAATCAGCTTTTTCTGTGTGTGGAATATTTTGGGGATCTTTTATTTTAGCTTTTTAAACATGGGACCAACACTTTACATGTTGCGTTTATAGTTTTGTTCAGTGTAGATACGCAACTGGGGGATATGTAAATGGCTATTGTTAGGCTTGAATCCACAGGTGTCCACCTTGTGTCTGTGTGTCCCCAGACACAGTACATTCATTTGATGCAAAAGTTACTGGCTTGTCCTATACCATAGAAAAATATAGATAGGTTTTCTGATGAGTTTCAGAGATGTACTCCTTTGTCAGATCAATGTTTCATGATTTACACAGTTTGTTGTTTGTATATTCAATCAATCATTTTCTCAACGTAATATAAAATTGTGAGCCAAGGTAACAAGAGTGTGGTACACTACGAGGTTACAGTCCTGGGTTACATTTTATTTTATTTTACTAGGCAAATCAGTTAAGGACAAATTCTTATTTACAATTACAGCCTACCCTGACCAAACCCTAATCATGCTGGACCAGTTGTATGCCGCCCTATGGGACTCCCAATCACAGCCGGTTGTGATACAGCCTGGAATTGAACCAGGGCCTGTAGTGACGCCTCTAGCACTGAGATGCTGTGCCTTAGACTGCTGCGCGACTCAGGAACCACTCACAGATGTACAATATTCATTTGATCACTTTGTTATCGCAGAGAATTTTCTTGCGCAGCAGAAAATCCAAACTTGTAGTTTATTCAAGGTTAAAAAAAGGCTTCTAATGTTTGAAATTTCCACTTAAAAATTCCAGATATGATTTGCTCGAACAAAAAATGTATCAATCCCTACAAAAATGTCCATTAATTATAATTAATTCTAATTAATCTCCTGTTGCTGCAGGATTATTTTTCTGATGTGAGAAAATTGTCAAATTAAGATATATTGTTCTGTGTATTTGAGTATTTTCAAATAATGTGGCCAAAACAGCTACCTTAATTTGAAGTAATTTAAACTATTTTCAAAAACGTATTTCTAAATAAATTATTTCAAATACTCCTAAAAACCAATATGTATCCTCTGCACTTTCAAGAAGTTAGTTACTGACTCCATCAAAGGAATGGTGACTCGGGTTGGAAAATTCCGGGAACTTTCAATAAATTCCCTAGTTTTCCTGATATTCTAATTGGAAGATTCCTAGAATCAGGAGGGAATAAGCAATACATCCAGATTCCTCAACCAGGATTTTTGGAAAAAAATGGATTCAAAGTTCCCTCACGCCTTCCCTCCGTATCTGATGTGCTTTTTGTCATATGGAAATGGACACATTGGTTACGGTAGTATTGTAAGGGGGGAGGGGGCACTGTGGATTAAACAGTGGATGGGGAGGAGTTTGTCCCAATCGGTTGGGAGCGAATCAACTCAATGCTCCAATCAACCGGCCTGGGAGAGGAGTTCATTGCTTTGGAGGGAGCAGCCCTCCTCCAGTCCTTACATTTAGACAACACCTGCCTTTGATAACACGGTATTACACAGACCCTGTGATGAGGGGTGGTACTGGAGGTTTATAAGTCGTGTAAGTGTGTCAGGAGGGATGGGTGTTTTTTTTTTTTTTTTCACAAGGCAGTCGTAAGATGAATATTTGCCACCTATCAAGAACCATTTTGTTTGTCGACTTGGTTTGCAAACAATTATTACATTTTTATTCTCCAGGGCCTTACAGAAAGGTATTCGTCTATCTCCTAATCATTTCTATTAGTGAGACTGAGTTAGAATCTCTTCTCAAAATTGTGTGGCTGTGGGCAACGCAGACATCACGCTTGGCTCTATCAATACTAATCCTTTTCCACAGTAACTGGTCCAGCCTCAACCGTGCATCCTACAAATTAGACCCTATTACCTTTTCGGTACTGTTTCCACTGGCGTTTACCTGGTAACTGATAGGAAAATATGTGGCAACAATGGATGTTTTACCGTGTGGTACCTGGCTGTGGTACCTGGCTCCACCACTGTGGAGCCAGGTACCAAAAGGTGCGGTGAAAAGAGAGAGGAGGGGTAGACAGGAGGGATGGAGGGAGAGAGAGTGAAATAGTGGGAAAGGAGTGGGCTGCCTGACTCAGCACTTGACAAACACACACACACACACATTTTGCTCAGGCTCCAAAGTTAACAATGTAAACGGTGTTAGGCTGACAGCAGTCCTGTAAAGATGGAAAGCATGTGTGTGTGCATTTGTGTGTGTGTGTGTGTACGTACGTGCTGGGCTCTACTATTCTTCCTAGAGCCCTGAGTGTCTCAAAAAGACCTCTATGGTATTGTCATGTTGCAAGGCAGCACAATGAGCCCCAGTAATGCACTGGCATTAATTTTGCATTCTCCCTAAAAGAGAGAGTGGCCCTCAGATGCTGCAATGCACCACTGTTTGGAAGGGAGGCATAGCTCACCGAAACATATCTTTCAGATGTGTGTTTATGTGTGTGTGTTTGAGTGCGTTAGTGTGTGCGTAAGTGTGTGTGTATGTATGTATGCGTGTGTGTCTGTGTTTGCGTGTCTTAGTATGTGTCTGTGTCTGTGTGTGTGTGTGTGCTCCGTGTGTGCGTCTGTCTGGCTACGGTTTCAGAGTGGATAATAGAGACGGTACTCAGTACAGAGTTCAAGTGATGTAAACAATCCACTTCCATCATTAATAAGATCAAGAGGGAGAGTGTCACGTCTGCTCTCTGTGTTGGTTGATGTTATTGTGCTCTGGAGAATAACTCTTCCTTCAATCTTTGTGTGTGTGTGTGTGTGTGTGTGCGTGTGTGTGTGTGTGTGTGTGTGTGTGTGTGTGTGTGTGTGTGTGTGTGTGTGTGTGTGTGTGTGTGTGTGTGTGTGTGTGTGTGTGTGTGTGTGTGTGTGTGTGTGTGTGTGTGTGTGTGTGTGTGGGAACACTAAGGTAGCCTGCCTAAATGACTACCGACCCGTAGCACTCACGTCTGTAGCCATAAAGTGCTTTGAAAGGCTGGTCATGGCTCACATCAACACCATCAACCCTAGACCCACTCCAATTTTCATACTGCCCCAACAGATCCACAGATGCACTCCACATGGCCCTTTCCTACCTGGACAAAATAAACACTTATGTGAGAATGCTATTCATTGACTACAGCTCAGCGTTCAACACCGTAGTGCCCTCAAAGCTCAAAACTAAGCTAAGGACCCTGGGACTAAACACCTCCCTCTGCAACTGGATCCTAGACTTCCTGACGGGCCGCCCCCCAGGTGGTAAGGATATAGGTAACAACACATCCACCACGCTGCTGCTCAACACGGGGGACCCTCAGGGGTGCGTGCTCAGCCCCCTCCTGTACTCCCTGTTCACTCATGACTGCATGGCCAGGCACGACTCCAACACCATCATTAAGTTTGCCGACGACACACAGTGGTAAGCCTGATCCCCGACAACAATGAGACAGCCTATAGGGAGGAGGTCAGAGACCTGGTCGTGAAGGTGCCAGAATAACAACCTCTCCCTCAATGTGATCAAGACAAAGGAGATGATTGTGGACTACAGGAAAAGGAGGACCGAGCATGCCCCCATTCTCATCAACGGGGCTGTAGTGGAACAGGTTGAGAGCTTCAAGTCCCTCACCAATCATAACCAATAAACTATCATGGTCCAAACACAACAAACACGACAGTCGTAAAAAGGGCACAACAAAACCTATTCCTCCTCAGGAGACTGAAAAGATTTGACATGGGTCAACTGCTCGGCCTCCGACCTCAAGGCACTACTGAGGGTAGTGTGTACGGACCAGTACATCACTGGGGCCAAGCTCCTGCCATCCAAGACCTCTATACCAAGCGGTGTCAGAGGAAGGCCCTAAAAATTGTCAAAGACTCCAGCCACCCTAGTCATAGACTGTTCTCTTTGCTACCGCACGGCAAGCGGTACCAGAGTGCCAAGTCTAGGTCCAAAAGGCTTTTTAACAGCTTCTACCCCCAAGCCATAAGACTCCTGAACAGCTAATCAAATGGCTACCCATGCTATTTGCATTGTCCCCCCCTCTTTTACACTGCTGCTACTCTCTGTTTATTATCTAAGCATAGTCATTTTAACTCTACTTACATGTACATTTTAACTCAATTACCTCAACTAACCTGTGCCCCTGCACATTGACTCTGTACCGGCACCCCCTGTATATAGCCTCGCTACTGTTATTTTACTCTTTAATTAGTTGTTATTTGTTATTTCAATGTTTTACTTAACACTTATTTTTCTTAAAACTGCATTGTTGGGGGCTTGTAGTAAGCATTTCACTGTTGTATTTGGCGCATGTGACAAATACAATTTGATTTGACTTGATGTGGGTGCATGCTTGTGTGTGTGTGTGTGTGTGTGTGTGTGTGTGTGTGTGTGTGTGTGTGTGTGTGTGTGTGTGTGTGTGTGTGTGTGTGTGTGTGTGTGTGTGTGTGTGTGTGTGTGTGTGTGTGTGTGTATGAGCGACCGTCTGTGTGTGCAATTTCTGTGCATGTGTGTGTGACTAGTATGTATGTTTCATTTTCCTCTACAGGAGGGATCATCAACTAGATTCAGCCGCAGGGCGATTTTTTCTGGAGCGGATGGTCAGCGTGCAGGAACATAATTACAAATCATTTGTAGACTGCAAATTGACTGGAAGAAGGCCAAACTGATGTAATATTTGACAAAAATATAATAATTTCAAAACCTGCTTGCATTTGAATACATTCAAATACAGTAAATCTCTCTATTATGTGTGTGAATACTTTGGAACAGATATCCTGAAGTTGAATCACTTGGAGCTGATTTGCTGGTGTTTTTACAGTCAATAAAAAAACTATAAAACAACAATAAAAAACACAATAAAAAAAAATTTGTATTTTCTCAGAAAACTTGGGGAAGGGAAGACCAAGTCAGTTGCACAACTGAATGCATTTAACCTAAATGTATTTTTCGCATTTAACCCAACCCCACTGAATCAGAGAGGTGCGGGGGGCTGCCTTAATCGACGCCCACGGCGCCTGGGGAGCAGTTGTTGTTGGGGGTTAACTGCCTTGCTCAAGGGCAGAACGGCTGATTTTTGCAGCTTGCCGGCTCGAGGATTCGAACCAGCGACCTTTCGGTTACTGGCCCAACACTCTTAATTAACTGCTAAGCAAATAAAACCTGTGGATCGCCAGTTGGGGAACCCTGCTCTACAGAGTTCTTCCAGCATGTAAAGTGGAAATAATGGAGCTGAGACTACTCCAGTGCTGTAATGTTTACACAGACACGTTGGAAACACTACTCTAGGCCTCCCGAGTGGCGCAGTGATCCAAGGCACTGCAATGCAGTGCTATCTGTGCCACTAGAGATTCTGGGTTTGAGTCCAGGGTCTGTCGCAGCTGGCTACGACCGGGAGACCCATGGGGCGGCACACAATTGGCCCAGTGACGTCCGGGTTAAGGGAGAGGGCTTGGCTGGCAGGGATGTCCTTGTCCCATTGTGCACTAGTGACTCCTGTGGTGCAGTGCACACTGACATGGTCGCCAGGTGTATGGTGTTTCCTCTGACACATTAGTGCTTCTGGGTTAAGCGCACATTGTGTCAAGAAGCATTGCGGCTTGGTTGGATTGTGTTTCAGAGGATGCGCGTGTAACAGTATAACTTTAAACCATCCCCTCGCCCCGACACGGGCGCGAACCAGGGACCCTCTGCACACATCAACAACAGTCACCCACGAAGCGTCGTTACCCATCGCTCCACAAAAGCCGCGGCCCTTGCAGAGCAAGGGGCAACCCTACTTAACGTCTCAGAGCAAGTGACATAACTGATTGAAATGCTACTAGCGCGTACCCGCTAACTAGCTAGCCATTTCACATCCGTTACACGCGGTTCTCAACCTTCACCTCTCCCGAGTCCGTACGGGAGTTGCTGCGATGACACAAGACTGGAACTACCAATTGGATACATGAAATTGGGGAGAATTTAAAAAAAATCTAAACTACACTTATGTCTGTGTTGACATCGAAAAGTAAAAAGTTGAGATGGGAATATACGTGCATAATTGTAAATCTGAATTATTGTATATCCATGTACTTTAATGTGTATGTTGACATGCCCAGCCAGGTCACACGTGATACAAGTCAGTATTTGATGTCCATACATGTCTGAGAACATCGGGAGATGACATGGAAACCGGCCTCTCGAAGCAACAGTGAGCTCTGTTTTCAGCAGGTTTTCACTGACACACTTGAGTCTACTGTTCAAAGCCTTGACTGAAGGCTATGGTTAGGTGATCATTCGAATCAGGTCTGGTAGGGTTTGGCTTGAGCAAAACATGTAATCTACACTATGGCAATATATTGTCACACTGGTAATTTATACTTGAATAACTTCAAAAAAATGTATTCATATAAAGTGTTAATTTGTTTTTATATATCTGTGTCCATATTGTCCACGAGTTTCTAGTGGATAGACAATATGTTTCAAGAGAAAATAGCCGTATAAAAAAGCATCTAACCAAAAATGTCATTATTTTCACAACTGCCACCAGTTTGGTGATAAAAACGTAACCATAAATACTTACTTGACATTGTAAAATAAATGAAAGTGTGTAAAAAATATATAAAGGATATTTCATGCTGAAACCCTTATATTTAACACCATTGGTTCTCACTAAGTTGATGGTTTATATTTAAGATTATGTTTTACAGCTTTGTCATTCTTTTTTTCTTCAAAAGTTCCCAGTAATATACCCCTACACAGACCTCACCACCCCCCCATCCCTCTGTCCTTCCCTCTCACTCGCTCTTTCTCCCTCACTCTTTCCCTTTCCTTCTCATCTCCCTCCCACTTTCTCTTCCCCATCCTTATCTCTCTCATTCTCTCTCCCCCTACCTCTGTTCCATGGCAGCAGCAACAGGAAATGTCAATTCCAATCCAGCCTCTAATTCCGAGACGACTCCAGTTAAGCATCACACTGCCATTTACGGTGGCGTGTCTAAATGCCCAGATTATGAGCAAAAACTTCCCAAGAGTAGAACGTAGAAACTTCAAAGGCTTCCAGAACAATTCAATTCAGATATTCAGAGTGTGTGTCTGGGATATCAAAGGAGATAGGCAGGATAAAATTGCATTGCTTTTTAATCAGTCCTCTTGACGTGGCTGTTTATTTAGTCTGTGTGTGTGTGCATGTGCGTGCATGCTTACGTGTGTATGTCACTGTCTATTTATGTGTGAGTGTGTATGCCTGTCTGTCTGTATATGTGTGCGTGTGTGTGTGTGTGTGCATAAGGTTGTTATGGTGACCGTAGACAAGATGGCGCCGACAGAGATGGTCGCCTCGCTTCAGGTCCTTAGGATTTTTTTTTCTTTTTCGCTACACTTGCATTAACATCTGCTAACCATGTGTATGTGACCAATAATATTTGATTTGATTTGTATGGTCACGATTCATGACCACAGTCAAATTCCACTTCTCCAAGCTCTAATGCTGCTGATGGTCATTAGTAGCCTACCAAACTTGCTAACTGCCTGGCACTCAGCACTCTCTTGTCCCTCTAATCACTCTGACATAAATACGAAAACCATTGAAAATCAAATCAAACACTTCATGAGAGCCCATTAGCTCATGTTACACTACATTACTGTTGCGTATGTAATTGCATGAGAAAACAGAGTTTTGATGGCCTCTATTAAAAAGAGGAGGTCCATCAGCTAAGCCTACTACATTTATTTATCAACTTTCCTAATATTAAGCACATTGCTTCTCTTTCCAACATTACCACAGGACTGTATTGTCACGACTTCTGCCGAAGTCGTTGCCTCTCCTTGTCCGGGCGGTGTTCGGCGGTCGACTTCACCGGCCTTCTAGCCATCATCGATCCATTTTTCATTTTCCATTGGTTTTGTCTTGTCTTCCCACACACCTGTTGTCAATCCCATTCATTACATGTTGTGTATTTAACCCTCTGTTTCCCTTCATGTGTTTGTCAGAGATTGTTTTATGTCAAGTGTTGTTTTATTGGTGTATAGGTGCGCGACGGGTCCTCGTACCCATTTTTATTTGATGTATGTATATTTCTCGTGTTTGGAGCATGTCATGGACATTTATTAAAAGTCTCCATCTACACTTCGTTTACTCTCCTGCGCCTGACTTCCCTGCCACCTATACACACGACGTTGACAGTATAGCCTACCTGGCTGGCAAGAGAATGAACCATGAGAAAAGCGTCCTCCATTTACTATTTAAGTGCTCAGATGACATGTCTTTTTTTCCCCAAGTGGTCCATTCTAAATCAAAACTAATTTCACACATATTATTTGGTATATGTAAAGACAAAATTAAATTAAGAAAAGGTTCATTGGTGACAATATTAGTCTATCACTTGTGAATTATGTATTATCACTTCTGAATGATGCCCGGCTTGTCTGCAGTAATGCAAGAAACAGCGGAGGACTTTTTTGGGGGGGGGGGGCTTTTTAAAATCATAATCGCACACCTCATGTAGCCTAGCCCATAGGACTATATGACTATATGAAACCGGCCTCTCGAAACAACATTGAGTGCTGTTACCTTTAAGCAGGTTTTCACTTACACACTTGAGTCTACTGTTCAAAGCCTTGACTGAAAGCTATGGTTAGTTGGTAATTCGATTCAGGGCTGGTAGGGTTTGGCTTGAGCGAAACCCTACATCCACAATAGCACTCGCAGGGCAAGATTGCCCACCTCTGGATAATGTCACAATTACAGAGGCACATTCTATGTTAATTCTAATGCTTCCAACCATTTTACCAAAGCACTCAAACATTCCACTAGCCTAAGCTGCACACACAATTCCTGACTCAAACCTAGGGTTGCAAAGCTACCGGTAAATTACCAGAATATTGAGTAATTTCTGTAGTTAACATGTAATCTACAGTATGGTAATATATTGTCACACTGGTAATTTATACTTAAATCACTTTTTTCTTAAATGCATTCATATAAAGTAACCATTTGTTTTATATATCTGTGTCCATATTGTCCATGAGTTTCTAGTGGATAGACAAAATGTCATTATTTACACAACTGCCACCAGTTTGGTGATAAAAACTTAACCACAAATACTTACTTGACATTGTAAAATAAATGAAAGTGTGTAAAAAATATATAAAGGATATTTCATGCTGAAACCCTTATATTTAACACCATTGGTTCTCACTAAGTTGATGGTTTATATTTAAGATGATGTTTTACAGTAATATACCCCTACACAGACCTCACCACCCCCCCATCCCTCTGTCCTTCCCTCTCACTCGCTCTTTCTCCCTCACTCTTTCCCTTTCCTTCTCATCTCCCTCCCACTTTCTCTTCCCCATCCTTCTCTCTTTCATTCTCTCTCCCCCTACCTCTGTTCCATGGCAGCAGCAACAGGAAATGTCAATTCCAATCCAGCCTCTAATTCCGAGACGACTCCAGTTAAGCATCACACTGCCATTTACGGCGGCGTGTCTAAATGCCCAAATTATGAGCAAAAACTTCCCAAGAGTAGAACGTAGAAACTTCAAAGGCTTCCAGAACAATTCAATTCAGATATTCAGAGTGTGTGTCTGGGATATCAAAGGAGATGGGCAGGATAAAATTGCATTGCTTTTTAATCAGTCCTCTTGACGTGGCTGTTTATTTAGTCTGTGTGTGTGCGTGCGCGTGCATGCTTGCGTGTGTGTGTGCAAGCGTGTGTGTATGTCACTGTCTGTTTAAGTGTGAGTGTGTATGCCTGTATGTATGGGTGTGTGCATGCATGCATGTGTGTGTGTGTGCATGAGGTTGTTATGGTGACCATATTACCGCCACACCGGTGGTCACGATTCCTGACGTCAAATTCCACTTCTCCAAGCTCTAATGCTGCTGATGATCATTAGTAGCCTACCAAACTTGCTAACTGCCTGGTACTCAGCACTCTCTTGTCCCTCTAATCCCGCTGACATCAATGCAAATCTTTTCAAAAATGTAATCAAACACTTCATGAGAACCCATTAACTCATGATACACAACATTTCTATAGGCTATGTATTGTAATTTATCATCTTTCATAATAGTAAGCACATTTCTTCTATTTACAACATTACAACAGGACTGTATAGTCTACTAATTTCACACAAATATTATTTAGTATACGTAAAGTCAACATTAAATTAAGAATAGTCTAATTGGTGGCAATATTAGCCTATCACTTGTGAATGATGCCCAGCTTGTGTGTAGTAATGCAAGAAACAGTGCAGGACTTTTTTATATCCTACTGCTGTGTGCGCATTGCTGCATTTATTAACATTTTAAGCTAAATGTTCCGATCTGTTGCATCAGCCTCATTGCTTTTAAAAGTTTTTTTGATGCGAGTGGTTCTATTAATTTTGGATCTATCGCATCCCACAGAGTCTGTTTGGAATATTTATTTCTCGCACAGAAGGACAAGTTGACCAATAGAATAGGTAATTACCTCAAAATTACCTGATAATTACCTCAAAACTGAACGTAAACTATACTGTAATATCACACATATAACAACAGATTAAATAAATGGAGTCAAATATGGTAGCGGAGAAAAGGGGGCGAATGGGTGAGTTGACGAACATGGGGAAAGCAGACGATGCATATTAAACAAGCCTGGTCGGCACCATGAACAAAGCGAGACGGGAGCTCCCTCCATCTGCGCAAAATATGCCAACTGCACAGCGGCTGTACTCCATAACGGTGCTGAAGAATGACAAGACAACACTCACATGATACCAGTGTTGGGAACTATTCATTCAACTACATTTTGTACTGGCTTGGTGGTAGTTGAACGACATTCTAATCTATGTAGTGTTTTCTGTAGTTAATTATTTTTTTGCCATCAGTACTGGAACTACACACTACTTTTTTTATTTTTTATAAAATTAAATATGGGCAATGATCAGACCTGCCTAACTCTCACTTGAAACATAATTGTTGTGTTTAATAGGCTAAATAACTCATTCTGTTAACATATGACCCCAAAGTGATTTGTTCCCTCAATTTGTAGTCGGTGACATTTCAGATGACAATTTTTCACAAAGTAGTTTGGATGTAGTGCACTACTTTTTCAAAGTAACTTTTGTTCATAAACTATATTTTTTCTGAAGGTTAGCTTTAGCGTAGCTTAACGTCTTCCATTGTGAAGTCATTGGTAGTAGCTTGGTAATCTATTTATTTCAGAGTACTGTAGTTTCCCCAATACTGCACTTTACCAATGAACAGGCAAGAAAGGTTTGTGTCATGTGCATCATGCATCCGACAGTTGACGTTTACAGGACCAAAGCAAAGAGAAAACCAGAGACTATTACTCACCACAACTGAACAAGGTATGTCAACATTACATAATATGCATTTGTAGCAGTGTGATGTTGTTCCCCTAGATTACGCACCAAATTGCACACAAGGACCAATTCAAATAGGCCAGGTCAAGAGGGGATGTTAATAATCTGATGATAATAATAATAATAATTCAGTGTATTTTTTTATTTAATTACAGCTGCATAGCTAATGTTTTTATTTGGTGTACAAACACTTTTTCATACCAATATTGTACAAACAAGTGATTGTAAAAGTTTTGTATATTTTGGTTTGGCCCATCGCGGGTTATCTGTATCCCCATACCACTTTATCGTTCTCTTTTGCCTGACCCTCGGCTAGCAAGGTATGTTGTCCTTGGCTCCGAAACTGTTTAATATGGAACCGTCATAAGGTTATACAATGTACTGTTTTGCAACCATACGTTTGTTATAGTGTGGACAGTGTAGGAATTTATGTTAACAAGTTTCACAGAGCTCACTGATTGGGGTATCTGTTGTAACTTCTAAGTACTTGTGACAGTGGTTGAGTGAGTGTACATGTGCTCGCGCAGGTGCCGGAGAGCTGTGACTGCACCAAGGGTAATGTGTGTGTTGTCTCTTCGTGTGCAGGTATGTCTTTTATTTTGTCAGAATTATGTTCTGTATAGTTTTACTTGTATATGCTGTTGTGCAGCGAGTGTGTGCACGCAGCACCTGTTAATTTCTTTTGGCGCTCTTTTGCCTGACCCTCGGCTAGCAAGGTGCCGGAGAGCTGTGACTGCACCAAGGGTAATGTGTGTGTTGTCTCTTCGTGTGCAGGGCAAATAAAAAGATTTCAACGAGCAGACCATCAGTTGTGGCAGCGTCTTCATTAAGAATTACACAACGCAGAACGAACCACGCTACAAACTGGTGCCGCGACCTGCCGACTGGTTAGCTCAAGCTGACCACCGGAGCTGTGCATGTGGAGGAGATGCGCGACCCGCGCATGCGCACTTGTTGATGGTTTGCTATAAGTGAATGTATACTGTAAATAGTGAAGGTGAATGTAGCATATTCACTAGATAATTGTATTGGCGTTTATTTGCATGTTTTGAGGGAATTTGTTTATTGCATTTTTTTTTGTATTTGTATGCAGTAAATTACATTGTAGTTTAGTTCTCTATTGAGCCATGGAAGACTCTCAAGTCCATAAGATGAGTTATGCTGGGGATTTTGGTGTGGTTAGTGTGGGTAGAGGGAGGGGTGTCCATGCATTTACACCATTGGTACAGTCAGCTCCTGGGAGTAGAGTGGCTGCTAGTCCTGAGTTTACAAGCACTGGGAGGGGTAGGCTGTTTACTCCACCTGACCAGGGTATCCCACCTCTGTCTCTTGATGTACCATTGTCCCCAGTCCTCAGTAATAATGGGACACCGAGTCAGCTTAGTGACCTTATTAAGCAGATTGGTTCAGAGATAGGAGAATCTATCAGAGCGAGTTTACTGCAGCCTGGGGCTTCAAGTCTTTCTCCTGCCCATTCCCCTGACCAATCCCAGCAGTTTCCCCTGCCTGAACAATGTGGGTCAACTTTAATTGATGCGTCCAAGCTGAATCTGGTTGTGAAGTCAAAGGTTAGTGCTCCACCTTTCTTCAGGGGTGATGGCTCAGATAAGTACTCTGTCCTGGAGTGGGAGGAGCTAATGGGAGTCTACCTAGAGAAGAGGGGTTACACTGGGTCTGAGAATGTTGGGGAGGTGATGTCTAGGCTCATGGGGAGGGCACGGGATGTGACCAAAGTCTGGATGCGTAACAACCCTGTTGTCACAGATGTTAAGGCAGTGTTCAGTGTTCTCAAGCAACACTTTGGGGATACTGTCTACTCAGGTATGCCATTAGCTGACTTCTATTCAATGAGACCATATGCTAATGAGGGTCCACTAGATTTCTGGATTAGGCTTAACAAAGCTGCAGAGGCAGCTGAACAGTACCTTGTAAGTGAGGGTAGAACCTTGCCCAATCAGTGCTCAGAGTTGGCAGTCATGTTTGTACGTAACTGTCCTGATAAAGAGTTGGCCCAAGTGTTCAAATGCAAACCCCTTCGTGACTGGACAGCCAGTGAGGTACAGGAGCGTTTGGATGAACTGTTAAGGGAGCGTAAAGCATGTAGAACACAACTTTCACAGCAGGTGGCTGCTGTCTTCGACTCCCCCCAGGAGGAAGTGGATCCTGAGAGCAGACCTAATGTGTCATCTTTTTCTCGATGTGGCCGTGAACCAGAACAGGCCCAATCTGTATCTGAGGGTGGGACATTAGAGAAGGTTTTGAGTATGCTAGAGAAGGCTCTTGTCAGCAATACTCAGTCTGTGAACAGAGGGCCCCGTAAACAGTTCCCCAAACGTGAGCGTGAGTGCGCTGTCTGTGGAAGCACTAATCACTGGACCAAAGCTCACTGTCAGATGCACCAGCTGTGTTTCAAGTGCTTCTCTCCTGGCCACATGAGCTTTGACTGTAGTGAGACTGGGAAGCGAAAGAGCCCTGTATGTGGGCAGACTGGCAGGTCTCAGGAAAACTAGAAAGTCTCCATTCTGAGGAGGGCAATGTGAGGCAGTCTAATTTTTCCTCCACTGATGATGATATCCAATCTGTTTATTCTTATTTTTGTGAGTCAGTACCCAAGAACAACACAGTAATTTTTCAGAACACAATGAGAATTTCTCAGAATGACAGTTTGTTTTACACCACCGTGCTAGTACAGGATAAAGTTGAGCTGAAGGGGATGTTAGATAGTGGGTCCATGGCTACTACTCTGCGCGCAGATATTGTACCTCGGTTGAGGGAGGCAGGAGTGGTAGAGGGGAACTTTCTAGCTCCTTCAGACATCATACTGGTGGGTTGTGGTGGGACGCAAACTAGCCCAGTGGGCATGTGTGACTTGAAACTACAGCTTTATGGCTTCAGTTATGTAGTCCCAGTGCTGATTGTAGATGGGCAGGTTGATGAACTCATTGTTGGCACTAACGTGTTGAAGTCTCTGATTAGACAGTTCAAATCAAATGACAGCTACTGGCGGGTGGTGGGTTCGCCAGGTCCTTCTGGCCAGTGTGAGGACAGCCAGTTCCTGCGTCTCCTATCAAATCTGGAGAGATGGAGAGGAGACTCCATCCCAGATAAAGTGGGCACCATTAAGTTGAAGAGGGCAGTAACGCTTCAACCCATGAGTGAGCATCTGGTGTGGGGCCGCTTACCCCCAAAGACAAAACTCTCTGTGGGCAGTACTGTTGTTGTCGAACCCAGCACGTCTCGTTGTGTGAATCGACACATACTAGTAGGGAGAGTAGTTACGCCTCTGTGGGGGGATGGATGGCTCCCTGTGAAGATTGTGAATCCAACAACTTCGCCAGTTACCCTGAGACGAAATGCTAAAGTGGCAGATGTGTACCCTTGTATTGCATTGGAGGATTTTGATGATGTCAAGCAGCAAGCTGCTTACCAGAACGTGGCAAAAGTACGATGTGACAGCTCACATGGCAGTCTTACAGCTAAGAGTTCAGTTGGTGGCACTGTAGTTAATGGCAACAGTACACTGAGCAATCTTGGACTTCAAGGCCTGTCTGTTGAGGAGTGTCCAGTCTCACAGTTCTGGAAAGACAAACTTGTCGGTTTAATTGAGAAGTATGGCACGGTGTTCTCTAGACATAGCCTGGATTGTGGAGAGGCAAAAGAGTTCTGCCATCGCATACGGCTGACTGATGACCGCCCATTTCGATTACCTTATCGTAGGCTTTCTCCAGCTGATTACCAAAAACTCAGGGAAACACTGGATGATATGGAGGAAAAGGAAATCATCAGAAAATCCAGCAGCGAGTATGCCTCACCATTGGTGCTGGTATGGAAAAAGAATGGGGACTTGCGTCTATGTACTGACTTTAGGTGGTTAAACGCCCGCACAGTGAAGGATGCTCACCCCCTGCCTCATCAGGCTGATGTACTGGCGGCGCTGGGAGGTAATGCCTTTTTCAGCACAATGGACTTGACATCTGGGTACTACAATGTGCCACTGCATGAGGAGGATAAGAAATACACTGCCTTTTCCTCTCCTTTAGGTCTGCACGAGTACAATCGTTTGCCTCAGGGCCTTTGCAACAGCCCGGCTACGTTTATGAGAATGATGCTGACCATCTTTGGGGACCAAAACTTTCTAAGTCTCCTTTGCTATTTGGATGATCTGATGGTTTTTGCTAAGACGGAGGAAGAGAGTCTGCAGAGACTTGAGATGGTTTTCCAGCGGTTGCAGGAGCACAATCTTAAACTGTCTCCGTCTAAGTGCAAGTTTTTGAGGAGGTCTGTTAAGTTTTTGGGCCACATCATTTCTCAGGAGGGCGTGGCCACTGATCCTGCTAAGATTCAAACCATTTTGAATGTGACTGAGAGTGAGATGATGGAAGCTGATGGTGTCACTCCGTCTCCTAGCAAAATCCGTTCTTTCCTTGGGATGGTAGTATACTATCAACACTACATTGAGAATTGTTCCATGGTTGCTAGGCCATTGTTTCAGCTGACTACAGGTCAGAAGAAGCCTAGGAGAGGCAAGGGCAGAAAGAGGCCTGGTCCCTCTCGCAGGCTCACTGCTGCAGACTGGACTGCCGAGTGTCAACTCGCTTTTGAAGCTTTGAAAGCAGCACTAGTTGACCAGGCACTGCTGGCTCATCCAGATTTTTCTCAGCCATTTTTGCTTTCTGTTGATGCATCTACTAGTGGTTTGGGAGCGGTACTATCCCAAGTGCAAGATGGGAAGGCCATAGCCAGGCCAATAGCTTTTGCTAGTAAATCTCTTAATCATGCACAATCCAAGTATCCTGCTCACCGGCTGGAATTTCTAGCCATGAAATGGGCCATTCATGATAAGTTCAGCCATTGGCTGCGAGGGCATAAGTTTACGGTGTGGACCGACAACAATCCACTCAAATATATTCTTACAAAGCCGAGACTTGATGCATGTGAGCAGAGATGGGTTGCAAAGCTGGCACCTTTTGATTTTGATATCCAGTACATACCAGGGCCCAAGAATGTCGTTGCTGATGCTTTGAGCAGAGAGCCATTTGTCCGCCCCAAAGTTCTGCACCGACTGACAAGAATTCCATATGATGTCCTGCTGGAGGAAGCCAGAGGTCTTCGACTGGATGATGTACAAGACATGTTCCGTCTCTCCTGTGAGCAGCCCGAGGCTGGCTGTGGAACGTCTATGGCTCCTGGGAGTGAGTTGAGTAGAGCTGGAGACGATGTCAGTGGGTTGGTTTCCTGTGAAGAGGTGTCTGCTGTCCTCCAAGTCCATCGCCGATGGGATGATGGTGCCACAGTGAGGTCCGTTTCACATGTGCAGCACCTTGAGAAGTTGATGTCCATGGGTCAGAGCCCTTTACCTGTCCTTACACACAAGGAGCTGTATGATAACCAGTCACTGGATCCTATCATCAGCAGAGTAATGTTCTTTGTAGATAGAGGCCGGCGCCCATCTAGGAGAGAGCGAGTCTTTGAAGCTAAAGAAACAGTTTATACTCTAAGACAGTGGGGGAAACTCACCACGCGGTTAGGGATTCTGTATCGTGTCTCAAAACACCCAGTGAGTAAGAAGAAAATATTCCAGTATGTCGTACCTGTGTCTTTGAGAGGCCTTGTGTTGAAGGGAGTTCATGATGATGCTGGTCATCAGGGTCAACAGCGCACATTGTGGCTCACGAGACAGCGGTTTTACTGGGAATCTATGGAGAAGGATGTCAAGGAATATGTGGCCCACTGTAAGAGATGTGTGTTGAGTAAAGCACCTGAGCCTGAAGCAAGAGCTCCACTTGTCTCCATTGTGACAACGGCACCTTTAGAACTTGTGTGTATTGATTTCTGGACTGCCGAAGATTCAAACAACAAGTCTATTGATGTGTTAGTAGTGACTGATCACTTTACTAAGCTGGCCTGTGCGTATCCATGTCCAAACCAGTCTGCTAAGACTGTTGCTCGTGTTCTCTGGAATAATTTCTTCTGCATTTATGGGTTCGCTGATTGCATCCATTCTGACAGGGGTGCAAACTTCGAGAGTTTACTTATTGCAGAATTACTTCAGTTATCTGGTGTTAAAAAGTCCCACACCACACCTTATCATCCCATGGGTAACGGTCAAGCAGAACGTCTGAATCGCACACTGGGTGGGATGATTAGAGCTCTGCCAGCTAGGTCTAAGGCTAAATGGCCTCAGATGTTGAACACATTGACATTCTCCTATAACTGCACTGTTCATGAGACTACTGGGTTTCCACCCTTCTTCTTGATGTTCGGACGCACCCCTAGGTTGCCGGTAGATGTTATGTTTGAAAGTGTGCTGTTGGATGGGGACACAGTAGATGTGGATAAGTATGTCCAGTCTCTGGGTGAGGATCTGAGAGAGGCCATGACATTGGCCCAGCAGCATGCCAGTAAGCAACAAAAGAGACAAGCCGAGGTCTACAACAGACGGTCTAAGGGTCACTCGGTGCAGAAGGGAGATAGAGTTCTACTTGCTAACAAGGGGGAGAGGGGCAAGAAGAAACTGGCTGATCGCTGGGAGAGTGTGGTGTACATAGTGGTTGCAAAGAACAGCTCACTGAACACATATCGTATCCAACACCCTACCACTGGACGCATCAAAACTGTGCATAGGAACCTGATTATGCCAGTCAACTTTCTGCCTTTACCTTCGTGGGAGGAACCTGAGGGTCACGGATCTCTATCGAGTGGTGACGTGATCTCTGAGATGTCTGCAATGTCCAGCCAAATGGATGGGAGTGACGCCAGGACTGTCCACTGGGTAGCAGGCCTTCCTGAGTCTTCTGGGAGGATACTCCAAGAGGATGGTGAAGTCCCGGCTGATGGAAGTGAGGTGGAACAACCGTATGAAGTCCCCTTAAGTGAGGTGTGCTCAGCAGAAGTGGACCAGAGAGATATCCCCGAAGCCTACAAGAGTTCTGATTGCGAAACTCCATTCAATGTGGATGATGTTACCTTGGTTGAAGATGCTTCGTCAGTGTGGTCTGTGACAATCTACCAGGATTCTGATCAGTCGTCTGACACTACTAGTGTTGAGTCGGTAACTGAAAGTGTGCTGGCTCCGGAGATGCGGATCTGTAGTACTCCCCATCCTGAGGTTAGACCTCTTAGCAGGGTTAGTGCTGTCTGTGACATTCCTGCTAGGTTTGTGGGTGAGGGTGTTCGGACTAGACTGGGTAGACTTATTAAGCCAGTGGATAGGTTAATCCAAACTATGTCTACACAGGAAATGAAACAGTTCTTGGTTTCTCAGTGACGGTAGGATATTGCCTACCTTTTCTTTTGTAGGAATGTAGGAAATCTAAGCATGTCTTAGAATGATTTGTGGGTTTGTCTAATATATTTGACAATTCATGTAACTTTGTGTGTAGTCCATCGGCATAAAATGTATATGGCATTTTTCGTATACGGTTGAATAAGGGATTAGCTACCCCTTATTTTTCCTAATCCTTCGCGGGATAGCTTTTCAGCTGATCGACCATTTGTGGGTCTAGAATTAAGGGACTACACTGGGTTACTCTGTCGCTCTGGGTGTGAATTTTTTTTTCTTTCTTTGCTTTGTTACCTTTGAGGTAATGTGTTTTGTTTTGAGCCTATAATCTAGTGTAAAACAGTGGGGGTGAATGTAGCAGTGTGATGTTGTTCCCCTAGATTACGCACCAAATTGCACACAAGGACCAATTCAAATAGGCCAGGTCAAGAGGGGATGTTAATAATCTGATGATAATAATAATAATAATTCAGTGTATTTTTTTATTTAATTACAGCTGCATAGCTAATGTTTTTATTTGGTGTACAAACACTTTTTCATACCAATATTGTACAAACAAGTGATTGTAAAAGTTTTGTATATTTGGTTTGGCCCATCGCGGGTTATCTGTATCCCCATACCACTTTATCGTTCTCTTTTGCCTGACCCTCGGCTAGCAAGGTATGTTGTCCTTGGCTCCGAAACTGTTTAATATGGAACCGTCATAAGGTTATACAATGTACTGTTTTGCAACCATACGTTTGTTATAGTGTGGACAGTGTAGGAATTTATGTTAACAAGTTTCACAGAGCTCACTGATTGGGGTATCTGTTGTAACTTCTAAGTACTTGTGACAGTGGTTGAGTGAGTGTACATGTGCTCGCGCAGGTGCCGGAGAGCTGTGACTGCACCAAGGGTAATGTGTGTGTTGTCTCTTCGTGTGCAGGTATGTCTTTTATTTTGTCAGAATTATGTTCTGTATAGTTTTACTTGTATATGCTGTTGTGCAGCGAGTGTGTGCACGCAGCACCTGTTAATTTCTTTTGGCGCTCTTTTGCCTGACCCTCGGCTAGCAAGGTGCCGGAGAGCTGTGACTGCACCAAGGGTAATGTGTGTGTTGTCTCTTCGTGTGCAGGGCAAATAAAAAGATTTCAACGAGCAGACCATCAGTTGTGGCAGCGTCTTCATTAAGAATTACACAACGCAGAACGAACCACGCTACACATTGTCATATATATAGATAAACTTATGCAGTGCATTATGCATGGGAAAAGGATCCTAACCTTTTCTACTTCATTCTATTCCATAGGTCAGTGTGGATGTTTTGGATCAGATGGCACGGTTGTACTCTGTGAAAGGAGGAACTTGCCACTGGCCTATCGCTGTGTTCTACAACATGCTTGACATGGCTGCTATCAATGGACACTTGTTGTTCAAGACGTGCGTGAACAACACCATTAGCAGAAGAAACTTCATCACGAGTCTGGCACACGGGCTACCTGAGAGATATACTGAGGGACAAGGCAGCAGCAAAGATTCCACACGAGCCATTGCGCCAGCAAAATTGCGCACGGCTCCCCAGCGGGGAGAAACTGCCAGGTGGGCAGATGAACTCACAACAAAACCTACAACACCTGCAATCGACTTGTTTGTGGGAAATGTTGCAAGCATTTGCAAGTGACAGAGATTTTTGTTGACAGTTAGGACAAGGGATAACAGCTAAATGAGATCCAACTGATGGCATTGCGTGAAGATGCACACCATACTGTAAGCAAGAGCGAGGCCACAAATACAGTGTCCAATAACTGACAATGGTGGACTACTTTTTACTGCAGTCATATCGATACATTCATTATAATGCGATTATTGCTTTTGTGCTGATTTTCACTATTCACAAGTACACTTGGAGCTTATACTGATGTTTAGGCAACTGATATTTTCTACATTTGACCGCGTCTTACTGACCATGCAGCTGAGTGGTTTGGGTATTTTTACTTGTTTTGTCGTGTTCCAGTGTTCCAAGGCACATGTTTTTTGTATCATAGTCGTAACAAACGCACTCCACCAATGAAATAGATTTTACACTTGAAATTCTGTGGTTTTTAGTGGTTATTCATTTTTACATATCATAAACTAATGAAAATGTTATGTTCTTTCAAATATATACAGTGGCAAGAAAAAGTATGCGAACCCTTTGGAAATACCTGGATTTTTGCATAAATTGGTCATAAAATTTGATCTGATCTTCATCTAGGTCACAACAATAGACAAACACAGTCTGCTTAAACTAATAGCACAAACAATTATACGTTTTCATGTCTTTATTGAACACACCATGTAAACATTCACAGTGCAGGGTGGAAAAGGTATGTGAACCCTTGGATTTAATAGATGGCTGACCCTCCTTTGACAGCAATAACCTCAACCAAACATTTTCTGTAGTTGCGGATCAGACCTGCACAACGGTCAGGAGGGATTTTGGACAATTCCTCTTTACAAAACTGTTTCAGTTCAGCAATATTCTTGGGATGTCTGGTGTGAACTGCTCTCAAGGTCATGCCACAGCATCTCAATCGGGTTGAGGTCAGGACCCTGACTGGGCCACTCCAGAAGGCGTATTCTCTTCTGTTGAAGCCATTCTGTTGTTGGTTTACTTCTGTGTTTTGGGTCGTTGTCCTCTTGCACCCAACTTCTGTTGAACTTCAATTGGCGGACAGATAGCCTAACATTCTCCTGCAAAATGTCTTGATAAGCTTGGGAATTCATTTTTCTGTCGATGATAGCAAGCTGTCCAGGCCCTGAGGCAGCAAAGCAGCCCCAAACCATGATGCTCCCTCCACCATACTATACAGTTGGGATGAGGTTTTGATGTTGGTGTGCTGTGCCTTTTTTTCTCCACACATAGTGTTGTGTGTTCCTTCCAAAAAACGTAACTCAAATTTCATCTGTCCACAGAACAGTTTGCCAGTAGCGCTGTGGAACATCCAAGTGCACTTACGCAAACTTCTGACGTGTAGCAATGTTTTATTTGGACAGTCGGTGGCTTCTTCCGTGTTGTCCTCCCATGAACACCATTCT
Organism: Salvelinus fontinalis; assembly: GCF_029448725.1. Lineage (NCBI taxonomy): Eukaryota > Metazoa > Chordata > Actinopteri > Salmoniformes > Salmonidae > Salvelinus > Salvelinus fontinalis. Next base: position 17,651,628 of record NC_074683.1, on the reverse strand, counting down.
TGTTAAGTGTTTTACGTATCGTAGACTCATCAACAGAGAGGATAGCATGTTCCAGAGATTTCTGTAAGTCTTTAGCTGACACTAGGATTCTTCTTAACCTCATTGAGCATTGTGCGCTGTGCTCTTGCAGTCATTTTTGCAGGACTGCCACTCCTAGGGAGAGTAGCAACAATGCTGAACTTTCTCCATATATAGACAATTTGTCTTACCGTGGACTGGTGAACATCAAGGCTTTTAGAGATACTTTTGTAACCCTTTTCAGCTTTATGCAAGTCAACAATTTTTAATCTTAGGTCTTCTGATATCTTTTTTTGTTCGAGGCATGGTTCACATCAGGCAATGCTTCTTGTGACTAGCAAACTCAGATTTTGTGAGTGTTTTTAATGGGGCAAGGCAGCTCTAACCAACATCTCCAATCTCGTCTCATTGATTGGACTCCAGGTTAGCTGACTCCTGACTCCAATTAGCTTTTGGAGAAGTCATTAGCCTAGGAGTTCACATACTTTTTCCAACCTACACTGTGAATGTTTAAATGATGTATTCAATATAGACAAGAAAAATACAATCATTTGTGTGTTATTAGTTGAAGCACACTATGTTTGTCTATTGTTGTGACTTAAATGGAGATCAGATCAAATTTGATGACCAATTTATGCTGAAATCCAGGTAAATCCAAAGGGTTCACATACTTTTTCTTGCCACTGTATATGTTTCTATTATAATGTTACCTTAATAAACACAAACAAATGATTATCTTCCCGATAACATATATAAAACACATTTATTTGACTGTTAGAATGGCTTTTCTAATGTTAAGAAGGACAGCATGATTGCTTACGCTTAGCAACGTTGTTGACATCAGGCTAATGCCATGTGGAATCGATCCCCTCGCTCCCTCCTCCTGCGAGCGCATAGGCCACCTTAGTTAAACCCTCCTCGTGGTAGCTTGAGCAGATATGACTGGCTCAAAGGCCCTGTTCTAATGTTTCATTGGCGGTTGACATTTCTCGTTGAGAGAAAGAGAGAGAGGTTTGTATGCGGTATCAGGAAGTATCAGCTAATCACTCAGCCATTCAAGAGACACACACATGCAACCTCCAAGACTAAGTACAATGGAACATACTCAATTCCGCATATGTGTATAACAACCCTGCCTTGTCGCTAATCTATGTGGTTGTCATGTCTGCCTGCGCCTGAGAGGGTGTGTGTGTGTGTGTGTGTGTGTGTGTGTGTGCGTGTGTGTGTGTGTGTGTGTGTGTGTGTGTGTGTGTGTGTGTGTGTGTGTGTGTGTGTGTGTGTGTGTGTGTGTGTGTGTGTGTGTGTGTGAGAGCCCTCACCTCCACATATCTCCCCGCTGATGTCCTCACACTGGCGGTCATCACACTCACAGTTCCTCCCATGCACACGAGTGTCCCCTGGGGGATGGCAGGCACACTGGCCACACTGACACAGACCTGGAACACAGGTAGTACACAGGTCCACACAGGTAAGAATACAGGTGTGAAGGTGGCAGTGTTATTCTGATTTAACAACATTATGACAGACGACTAAATTCTAAAATACAGTTTTGCTACAACAATTATCAGAAAATGTTTATTTGCCATCGCTCATGTTGTATTGTTAAAGGTAGATTCAGTGAAGTGACATCGTCAAATACAGAAGGGTGAGATCCTGCTTACAGAACATAACAACAACCACTATTGGCTCTTGACGTAAGGGAATCTTCATGTATTGGCAGCCAAATGCACCTAATATTGCCTCTAAATGTATATGCATACTGTACCTAAAGGGAGCATTATATTCTTCCAAATGAGGGTATAAATTTGTCCGTTTTAGGAGATTGAATTCTAGTCTGCTTTAAACTGCTTTTTAATGACCATTGAATCATTCATTTAACAACAATTACATTACACTGAAACGTAATATGACAACATTTAGAGGGTAAAGGGAAATAATCTGTTTTACAGTTTCTATCACACAACGAAACGGGGAGGGACTACTTGCACTTGTGCAATAAGAAACTATCACTTTCGTGGCACGACGTTTTCCCTTGCAAAACATTTTACTTCGGTATACTATGATGTGCATTAATACATACACCCAGAAGGCTTTAAAATGAGGAGAGTGAAAACGGCAACAGAGACAATCCCAGTACCAAAGTGCTGTCTATCCAAAGCAACTGCCAAAGCAAACGGAGAGTTGTCATAACTACAGGTTTTAGAGATTAGGCAGTGTGTCGCTGAGTAGATTACGGAGTGTATTGCCCTTTTAATTACGGAGTGTGTCGCCATCCGTTAGCTGTCGGTCAAACTGCGCAAACGTGAAACCAAAACTATCCTCAACGGTTAAATTTAGACATTCGTTCGTAGATTTTGCTAATAAATGTAAGCATTAGGGCTGAAGTCGATGCAGTCGTTTTTATCTCGATGTCAAATCATATCTGGGTAACAACTGAGTACCTTACTGTGATTGTTTTGCTGGTCTGAGTGGGGAGGGGGAAACTAAAAACTAGCTGTTATTGGCAGAGTTTAAAAATCTCTTTCTTATTGCTCTATTGATATAGAGTTGAGATCAGTTTTGCACTGGTTTGCTATGGCCGTATTCATCAATCCAGCGAGAAAGCAATATTTTTTATAATACATATATTTTTTTATTGTCCCATCCACCAAAAATAAACGTTGTTACAGCTTTTTCTGCGGTAAAACTCATCCCAAACCATCTCAATTGGGTTAAGGGTTGGGTGATTGTCAAGGCCAGTTCATCTGATGCAGCACTCCATCATTCTCCTTCTTGGTCAAATAGCCCTTACACAGCCTGGAGATGTGTTGGGTCATTGTCCTGATGAAAAACAAATTACAGTCCCACTCTGCGCAAACCAGATGGGATGGTGTATCGCTGCAGAATGCTGTGGTAGCCATGCTGGTTAAGTGTGCCTTAAATTCTAAATAAATCACTGGCAGTGTCACTAGAAAAGCAACCCCACACCATCACACCATCTCCATGCTTCACGGTAGGAACCACACATGTAGAGATCATCCGTTCACCTACGTCTCACAAAGACACGGCGGTTGGAACCAAAAACCTCAAATTTGGACTCATCAGACCAAAGGACAGATTTCCATGAGTCTAATGTCCATTGCTTGTGTTTCTTGGCCCAAGCAAGTCTTCTTCTTATTGGTGTCCTTTAGTAGTGGTTACTTTGCTGCATTTCGACCATGAATGCCTGATTCATGCAGTGTCCTCTGAACAGTTAATGTTGAGAAGTGAAGCATTTCTTTGGGCTGTAATTTCTGAGGCTGGTAACTCTAATGATCTTTTCCTCTGCAACAGAGGTAACTCTGGGTCTTCCTTTCCTGTGGCGGTTCTCATGAGAGCCAGTTTCATCATAGCACTTGACGGTTTTTGTGACTGCACTTGAATAAACTTTAAAAGTTCTTGACATTTTTTCGGAATGACTGACATTCATGTCTTAAATTAATGATGGACTGTCGTTTCTCTTTTCTAATTTGAGCTGTTCTTGCCATAACATGGACCTGGTCTTTTACCAAATAGGACTATCTTCTGTATACCACCCTTACCTTGTCACAACACAACGTATTGGCTCAAACGCATTAAGAAGGAAACAAAGTCCACAAATGAACTTTTAACAAGGCACACCGGTTAATTGAAATGCATTCCAGGTGACTACCTCATGAAGCTGGTTGAGAGAATGCCAAGAGTGTGCAAAGCTGTCATCAAGGCAAAGGGTGGCTACTTTGAAGAATCTCAAATATAAAATATATTTTGATTTGTTTAATACTTTTTTTGTTACTACATGATTCCATTTGTGTTATTTCATAGTGTTGATGTCTTCACTATTGTTTTATAATGTAGAAAATAATACAAATAAAGAAAAACCCTTGGATGAGTAGCTGTGTCCATTTTTGACTGGTACTGTCCGTCACATCCAGATACGTTATATTGTGTTTTTAGTAATAACTATGATAAAACATGAGCTTTTAAACACAAGCTTTTAATCCCACCCCTCAGCTTTTCAAATTGTTTATTTATGTCTGAGAAAAAAACACTCAACCCATATGATCTAGTACATAATTAAAGTGTGTGTGTGAGGGGGGAGGGGGGGGGTGTCCTGTGTCTCAATATTAGGAAGGTGTTCCTAATGCTTGGTATACTCAGTGTATAGTTACAATCAGATTTAGGAACATCTACCAAAAATATTTCACCTTATCTACTTTTCTCAAAATGTCATCACATTAGCATGTGTTCAGGTAGCCTAGCGTTTAAGGCCATTGGGCCAGTAACTGAAAGGTTGCAGGTTTTAATCCCAGAGCCGACTAGGTGAAATATCTGTTGATGTGCCCTTGAGCAAGGCACTTAACCCTAATTGCTCCTGAAAATCGCTCTGGATAAGAGTTTCTGCTGAATGACAAAAAACAATAAAAATCCGTAGCTGACTGTGTGTGTTCAGTTAGCCCAGTGGTTAAGGGTGACAGGTAGCCTAGCTGTTAAGAGCATTGGGCCAGAAGCAGAAAGGTTGCATGTTTTAATCCCAAAGCTGAGTAGGTGAAAGATATGTTGATGTGCCATTGTGCAAGGCACTTAACCCTGTATAAGAGCATCTGCTAAATGACTACAATGTGTTCCACTAGAGTTTGGGATGTGTCCATCTCTCAGTTACCAACAAAATGAATAGTGTATGCAGTGTATGCATCCAAGTTCCATTCTTCAAAATAGACATGCTGTTAGGTGCATGGGCAAGGCTTACTTGCAGGTAAAGAGAAGCCAGAAGTGACAATTCCACTTCCAGCTAGTGCCAAATGTCAATTACATACCAGTAGTACTGTAGAATCTTAATTTGAGCCAGTTTCTTGAGTTTCCTACCACAGGAAAAAATAATCCTGCAGCAACAGGAAATGTGGATTATAAGGGTTGATACATTTTACGTAAGGGAAAATCAAGTCTAAAATTTCAAAGTGGAAATTACAAACTTTGACAAGCCTTTTTAAACCTTAAATACACTTAAGTTTGTCGTTTTTATGCGTTGCGGGAAAGTTGTTCTGCGTGAGGGTGATCAAATTAAGATCTGTAGCCAAAAAATTGAAATCCACGGGAGTAAAAATTACATTTATGAACAAAGCGTGACACATTTTCACCGCTAATTAGCATTTTTACCACAAATTGCCTAACCGGCTGTTGTTGTGTGGACAACTTCCTGAATTATGATTTGGTTCTCGTTTGCAAAGTTGACAACAATAACAAACATATTAGCAGTACAAAACTTCTTCACGTCGTTGCAACTGATGTTTTCTGGATTCTGAAAAGGCAAGAAGCAGGAGAAAGACATTTTAGCCATTTCTAAGCAGTGTCCTTCAAAAAACCTTGAAGAAATCCTATGTACGGATAAAATGCTACATGTTTCTCCTTTTAAAGCAACTATCTTAACAAATATCGTTAGAAGTTGGTAGTTCAGTGAAGTGTTAAAATAATCAATGAACTTGCTTTGAATTGGAAGTTTAATATGCACTGTATGTGTTGACATTAGAATCAGTCCTGTCTTGAAATGACCAACAGGTGTCATCTGGACACACACACACACACACACACACACATACACACACACACACACCACTCTGTAATTAGACAGTGTAACCTGCAGGCAGCGGCCTGTCTGACAACCTCTCCAGTCATCCTCACTGATAACACACCACTGTCTGCTATGGCCTCATACACCCATGTCTTATCAATTGTGTCTGTGGTCGTCATGCTTGCTTGCGCCTGAGAGGGGTGTGTCTGGTGTGTGTGCGTGCGTCAATTGTTTACCCTCTACACTAACCACCTTTCCAAGGATTTGTTGTCTTCCTGAGTGTGTTTGTGTGTGTTTATGTGTGTGTGTACATGACACCTTCACTACAGCAACAAGTGAATGGGGGGCAGTCGAACTCAGGTTGCCTCTGTTTGAAGATGCAGTGGACAGACCAGTGAAGCCTAAACATAGTCAATCGCCCCCAGGCACTCTACGTCACACAACACAGACATCAACTGTGACACTAAGGAGCTAGAGTGGACCCAAGTGCAAACCAGCTCCATGGTTTGTCAGTGGACTTAAACACAGAAAACGATTCCCAATAACCACAAACAACAACAATAGAAATACCCAGCAGGCAAAACCAGTTGTAATAACGTCATATCAACCAATTTCTGGTTTCAATTACATTCTAATGATGTTTTGATGATGTCGTAATGACAGCAGTCAGTTTCACCTACTGAGAGGCTCATTATCTTGTCACAGTCACAGCATCCACTATCTTCCGACTTCAGAGCTGAAATACGTTAAAACCAGGTTAGCTGCCTCCAGATCTCCAACAATTAAAAATTCTCTTAAATCCTTCTTGCATGCCGTATTGTGACAGGCTTCACACAAAACATGACAAATCCTGTGAAATCGTCCTCGGTGCCACATCACAGTGGTCCTGTGGTGCGAATGGGAAACCGGTCGGGCTAAAGCATTCCATTAACGCCTCGACCTCCCTATCTGCCACGTAGGACCTTCCTCACATCAAGCCTCCCACTTCAAGTTATCTTCAGACAGCTTGAAAACTTTTCTGACTCTCATGTCTTCCCAAACTCTGCAATGCTAGGGAAATCTGACTTGTAAATAGGCCTACTTGGCGGGAGGAGGGGTGGGGGGTAGCTCTCGCTCTCTCTGCTCGCCAGGCAGAAACAGAGGCCCGCTCTCTCGCTGTGTGTGTTTTGTGTGAGCCGGATCATTTTTTTTACCCCTGGTGTGTGTGGTGAAGCATAAAGCCACTATGAAAAACACAACAATAAAAAATACATAGGAAAATAGAGAATGAGTCCAGATGTTAACAATGGGATCCCAGGGACCCTGAAGAGAGACTCCTTGTTTGTCAAGATCAGAGTAATGTCAAAAACAGAATAAATACTGCAGTGTGTGTTGAACTGAGAGAAATAAGAGAGAGAGAGAGATTTAAAGACAGACTTAGAGTTGAGTAAGAGGCATTGTCTTAGACTAGTTCACAAATGTTTCTGACTGTGATTGACCATGTGTTTCAGCACCATCTGTAAGCACTGTGTCCTTTCAAGGTATGGGAGCATTAATGGTACAAAAGCAGGGGCGGACTGGGACAAGAATTAGGTCCTGGCATTTTATCCACACCAAAGCAATATCACTGAGCGCATCGCCAACTCACCTTTTTGTTTGCCTCTCAGTTGTGCTGTCTACCTGTCTCAGCATATTCTGAATTATAAAAAGGGTGAAGATGTTGATTTCATATAGAAAGACAATAGTGTAGCGATAAGTTTATGTTACGCCTATTTATCAAGAGCAAATAAATTGACCGCACGCCTTACGGGTTGATACCATTGTCTTTTATGTTATACTTTGTAAAAATAAGCTGTTAATGGACCGTTGTATTTACTATAACTCTATTACTAATCACATTTATTGTAAGGGAAACAAAAACATGCTACATGTTGCAGACGGTCTTCAGAGTAATGCCAAACATATTGTCATGACTCTCCTGGTCGAGGATTAAAGGCCTTTGATCAGCTTGGTAAATAGCTGACAACAACCAGACCCTCTTACCCACAGAAGAGGGGGGGTTTCATGACACCTTCACACCCTGTCATAAATTAAGTGAGAGAGAACTCTCCCTTTGCTCCTCCGTATTGGGAAAGAAATTCTTTGTTACAGGGAAATTCTGCCGCCCAAAACTATAATACACAAAGAGTGACTTTTGGAATAATATTTCTAAGATGGGTATATTAAGAATGGTCTGTGGGGACCTGAAGAAAAATCATGTCATATCGTTTATTATTTTGTGACGTTATTAAAACCTGTATGAACCATATACTGTAACTTAAGAAGGAAACATATTCTAGTTTTCAAGTTTCCATCCAGTATGATGTTAATACACTATGAAGAACAAGGAAACACATTTTGTTAAAATAGGAATGTGATTTTAGTCTTCTAATGAGATAATGTTTTTTTGATGTTCGTTGCACATGAACTAAGCCACGCCCCTAATGAGGTCAGAAGAACGTGTCAGCGTGATAGAACCGCTTTTCCGACCAGAGTGCTTAAAATAACTTGCTAAGAATTAACATATCAGACCAGCAGACGGACGGTGTGAGCCGGACATTACGAATGGTTGAAACTACTAGATCAGAAAGCTTGGAGTGGTGGCTACACGGCTGAAAATGGTGAGAACAGTACATTGCCGGGTTACTACTGGCGTGTAAAGTGGTCGGGAGCTGAACCCTGACTAATCAACCATTGAGACCAAAAGACGTGAGACCGTGGTTCACACGTTGAAATGGTTGAAACTACCAGACCAGCTGACGTGAAGCGCAAGCTAAACACAAATTACAAATGGTTGAAACTCTGAAACTCGCAGTCTCTACACGAGAAGATAAACTCACTAGACCTTAGCATTACCAGTCTGCAGCTGGCATGTAAAGTAGTCTAGAACTTTGACTAAAGACATTAGGTGGAAAGGAGAATCCCATCTCAGACAACCGTTGGTGCATCTGAAGTATCTGTTCTGACAAACACTTCACTACCAGAGAAGGACATTGTGACCTCTGGTGACAACCAGAGCCTTACACCCATCCAGCCCCTCCCTCATAGAAGGATCGATTGGTTTCAGAGGGACGACGGACAAAGACATCTACACGTAAATACATTGCATTTATTACCCAAATGAGCGGTGGTTCGTGAGCAAAGTATTATTATTATTTTGAAGGTACCTTCCAAATGTATCCAAGTGTTGTCTCTCTTTGTCATTCCCTCTCTTTACCTACCCCTCATTCTCCATGTGTGTAACAAGCTGTCATATCTTGTCAGTCCACTAGGGACTTTTATCTCATGTAAGTGTGTATGTGTATTCTGTGTTATTATTTAGTTAGTTGGTAAATAGATAAGTAAATCAATTTGTGTAGAACCGAATAATCAGAAAAGCTGGGGTTGTTTAGGATTCAAGAGTTCTACGAAGTTCAGAATGAGTGTCACGATCGTGTGGGAGTGAGACGGACCAAAACGCAGCATGTGGAAAATAAGTGTCACGATCGTGTGGAGGAGAGAGTGAGGACCAACATGCAGCGCGTGGAAAATAAGCCATCTTATTCTTGAAGAAGGCAAAACGAAACAAAACACTTTCAAACTAACAAAACAACAAACGACCGTGAAGCTAATAAACGTAGTGCACACACACACAGGCTACAAACGTTCAGACATAGACAATTCCCCACAACAAACTAAAGCCTATGGCTACCCTAAATATGGCTCCCAATCAGAGACAACAGAAACCAGCTGTCTCTAATTGGGAACCCATTCAGGCAACCATAGACTTTCCTAGACAACTACACACAACATAGACACAGCTAGACAACTATACTAAACATAAACCCAACTACTCTAAATAAACCCCCTAAACCTTACAATCACCCTGGACACTACAAAACCCACATAAATACCCATGTCACACTCTGACCTAACTAAAATAATGAAGAAAACAAAGAATACTAAGGCCAGGGCGTGACAATAAGCCATCTTCTTTTATTCTTGAAGAAAGCAAAACGAAACAAAAACACTTACTAACTAACAAAACAACAAACGACCGTGAAGCTATAAACGTAGTGCACACACACACAGGCTACAAATGTTCAACATAGACAATTCCCCACAACAAACTAAAGCCTATGGCTACCCTAAATATGGCTCCCAATCAGAGACAACAGAAACCAGCTGTCTCTAATTGGGAACCCATTCAGGCAACCATAGACTTTCCTAGACAACTACACACAACATAGACACTGCTAGACAACTATACTAAACATAAACCCAACTACTCTAAATAAACCCCCTAAACCTTACAATCACCCTGGACACTACAAAACCCACAAATACCCATGTCACACCCTGACCTAACTAAAATAATAAAGAAAACAAAGAATACTAAGGCCAGGGCGTGACAATGAGACTGATATGAGGTAATAATTAATAAGTGACTGTTATTGAAATAAGAAATATCTATATATCTTTAGAGTTTAATTCAGGAGATAGTAATTCGTTAAACAACTTTTCCCGTGGTGCCCCAAATTCCTAATGAGTTAATTGTTACATGATTCATTTAATGGAGTAACAATTAAACATAGTTAGTTGATAAGATAAATAACAGTCATCACATTAATGCAAGTAACGTCAGAACAATATCCTTCATTCTATCCAGCGTAGAAAACGATACGAGCCCACGGAATGAATGACAAATGGATGGGCAATAATTGTGCAAATTACTTCAAAATATAATTTAAATTAGTCCTAACTGAATGAGGGTGAAGAGGTGGATATAATTTAGAACAACAATAGTGTAATGATGAGTTTGTGTTATGCCTATTCATCAGCTTTGGTGCTCATGTTAATAATTTGACCACAAGGCTTGCAGGTTATTGCCATTCTCTTTTACATTTTACTTTGTAAAAATAAGCTGTTATGGGACTGTTTTATTTACCGTAACTCTATTACTAATCAAATGTGTTGTATGGGAAACGAAAATGTGCTTTGTGTTGCATTGGGTCTTTAGAATAATACTAAACAAACGATGCCAGTCAGCCTGCACAGCCAGCCCATCGAAACTACATCTATGCAATAACAAAATTAATTTCATATATAATATAAACAAGATTAAATTGACAATGAAATGTGTGACAATATTAGGCCTATCAGTTCTCAAATTGTATATGAAGAGATGGGCGCATCCTCATTCAGAGCCAATTTCGTAGTATCCAATTGGTAGTTACAGTCTTGTGTCATCGCTGCAACACCTGTACGGACTCGGGAGAGTCGAAGGTCGAGAACCGCGCATCCGCCAAAACACAACCCAACCAAGCCGCACTGCTTCTTATAATTAACACAATGCCTGCTTAACCCAGAAGCCAGCCATACCAATGTGTCAGAAGAAACACTGTACACCTGGCGACCATGTAGGTGCCTGGCCCGCCACAGGAGTAGCTAGAGCACGATGGGACAAGGACATTCCTGCCAGCTAAACCCTCCTCTAACCCAGATGATGCTGGGCCAATTGTGCACTGCCCCGTGGGTCTCCCGGTCTCGGCCAGCTGCGACAGAGCATGGACTCGAACCAGGATCTCTAGTGGCACAGCTAGCACCGCGTTGGAGTGCCTTAGACCACTGCGCCACTCGGGAGGCCCTGTGATTTCTATATAGTATCTGAAAGAGCATATTCTGCAGTTTCGATGACACTTAACTTTGTCAAATAACTCTCAAAATTCAAGAGTCTTTTTCCAAATGTCACTTTTTTCCAAAATATCTGTGCTGTCCATGCATTCAGCACATGACCACTCACGCTGCACCATTCCTCTGGCTACTAAGCAAAAACAAGTAAGAAAATCAAATAAAAATTAAAATATGCTATTCTGTCATCAAAGGATAAATGGGCCATAGATAGAAACTGATAATAGTGCATTTGACATCAGTTAATTTTTGGTTAGCCACCAATGTCAAAACCAAATACTTGCTCAGTGGCTTTCCGTATCCGGGGAAAGATGAAACCAGGGCAGCGGGTGAGCGACTTTCTGAGGCTGTGGTTTTGAGACTCGTGGAGCCTTACATGGGCAAATGCCGAAATGTGACCATGGACAATTTTTTCACATCAATTTCCCTGCCAGACAAGTTGATTGCGAAGAAGACTAGCCTGCTCGGAACAGTGAACAAACAACTGCTGCCCTCTGCTGCCCTCAAGACACAATGTCAAGTCGGCAGGTGCACACGAAACAAGACCCATGACAACAGTGTGCATTGCAACCGATTTGTTTGTGGGGATGCTCACACAAAGCCCAGAAGCTATCTGCTGACTGTGGACCCGAAGCATAAAGAGACGCGATTGACTCATGAGTAAAGGCACGGGTATAAGGGCACAATACAGTGTGTGATTCAAAGACTGTTTTAATATCTTGAATATATTTTCACAAATATTTCTTTATGCAATTATTACTTTACAATTGTTCAAGCACTGGTGAGTTTCTTTAGGAATACATCAAATACTTTAAACTACGCACCTGGCTTGTTATATTACTATTATTCTCATCTTTTTTTTCTACTTTGTCGGAAAATAAATTACTATAACTCTATTAATAATCAAATCTAGAAATAAAAGTTGATCAAATGGATTACACTGTACTGTTTTTATTGTAAGGGAAACGAAAATAAGCTAGAGGCCTACGCTTATTCAAGGACTTTGTAGAATCATACAAAACATATCCTTGACACTATCTAAACAAAGAACTATTGTTGTTATTTCTTTAAATTGATATATTTCTTCACGCGATTAATCCTTTACAATAGTTCATGCACTATCAAGCATTTATTTATCAAGTATGTTTGCTGCACCTTGCAGGTTGATATGCATCTGATGCATATGCTAAAGGAGACGCCCAGCAACGTTCTTTAGCGGGTTCTTAAATGCTGAAAGACCATGCGGTTCTAGTGTTAAGCCATTATCAAAGCCGAGCTAATGACTTATAGTGATCTTTCTAAGTTTATAAGCACCATTTTTTTTTTTTTACCATCCATGATCTTGGCTGTCTAACTGATGACAGAGTCAGAGACTCGGAGCAGGTATCTTTACTGATGCCGAGTTTGACTTTGAATGTGTGTTTGCGTGACCTCTGCTCAGCTCAACCGGCTGTTGCACACTGATCAGCCAAAGGCTCCTTATAGATTAGTAAAACAAAAATGAAAAAAAAAAACTCCAAAAAAATCTTAACTGGCCTATGTCACCTTTTTCATTGTTTTATTTGGATGTGTGTGTTAATTTCGACCAGCTCATCCAACAAAAAAATGGTCCAGCCCATCTGGCATTTGCCAGACGCCAAATCCGTAGGCCTATGATGTGAGGACCTACTATTGTATTTCTGCACTGCTAAAAGGCATACAGAACCTGCTCTATTTTCTGTATAAGTACATGATAACATACTGTAGTTTGCCCTTAACTTGATTTTCAACCACATACCCTTTAATGGCCTTTCAGGAGGTCAAAAACAAATTCTGATTGGCTGGGCTTGGCTCCCCAGTGGATGGGCTTATGCACTCCTATGCCCACCCATGGCTGCGCCCCTGCCCAGTCATGTGAAATCCATGGATTAGGGCCTAATTTATTTATTTCAATTGACTAATTTCCTTATGAACTGTTGAAATTGTTGCATGTTGCGTTAATATTTTTGTTCACTATACATTTACCCCAATCCTGACACTTTTACATGGCATCCTCTTCTCTTCTCCTCTCCGCTTCTTTCTCCTCAACTTTAAATTCACACAATCACTCCCACCCACTCTTCCCTGGTAGGAAGCTGGTGGAGGTAAACACACAGACGGTCTGTCTCTCACCTGGCCTTTCCATGCCTAGCATTCACAACCCTTCAATCAGCACAGAGGAGGGAAAAGGTCAGTGAGGAGAGAGATAGAGAGAAATTATTGGTTAATCACTCAGCCATTCAAGAGACACACACACACACACAGATGCAACTTCTAATGCCAAACACAATTTGCCAATGAAACACACACATACACATACATATAAGCGTACATGTTTGCACACACACTGGCTCCTAACTCTCTGTCCATGCTAGGCATGGAAAGGCCAGGTGAGAGACAGACTGTCTCTTTTTTGTTTTGTTTTGTTTTAAGGGTGTGACTGCATCTAGGGTATTACGCAAGGTTCAATTTAGATCCTCAGTTAGGTGGTTAACAGGTTTTTGTACGTCCTTGCGTAGGTGGAGGAAGCGTGGAAGAGCATCTAGGAATCCGAGATTTTATAGCACAGCTTTCAATGATCCTTGGTTGGGGTCTGAGCAGATTATTTGTTGTGATTGCAAACATAATAAGTAATAGTCTAGGAATATGAGTTAAAACATTTAGATCCACAATTTTACTCTACGGGACAAAACTATATCCAGGGTATGACTGTGGCAATGAATAGGTCCGGAGACATGTTGGACAAAAACCCACTTTGTCAATGATGGCCTCCGAAAGCCTTTTGGAGTGGGTCTGTGGACTTTTCCATGAGAATATTGAAGTCACCAAAAATTTGAATATTTCTACAAGGTCCAAATAGGAATTCAGGGAACTCAGTGAGGAATGCTGTATAAGGCCCATGAGGCCTGTAAACAGTAGCTATAAAAAGGGATTGAGTAGACTGCATAGAATTCATGACTAGAAGCTCAAACGACAAAAATGCTGTAATTCTTGGGGGGTAAATTGAAATTTGCTATCGTAAATGTCAGCAACACCTCCAACTTCGCAGGATGCGCGGAAGATATGGTCAATAGTGTAACCAGGAGGAGAAGCCTCATTTAACATAGTAAATTTATCAGGCTTGAGCCAAATTTCAGTCAAGCCAACCAGATCAAGATTATGATCAGTGATTAGTTCATTGACTTCCTTGGAAGTGAGAGATCTAACATTAAGTAGCCCTATTTTGAGATGGGAGATATCATAATCTCTTTCAATATTGACAGGAATGGAGGAGGCCTTTATTCCAGTGAGATTTCTAAGGAGAACACCGCCATGTTGAGTTTTGCCCAACCTAGGTCGAGGCACAGACACGGTCTCAATGGGGATAGCTGAGCTGACTACACTGACAGTGTTAGTTGCAGCCTCCACTAAGCTGGCAGGCTGGCTAACAGCCTGCTGCCTGGCCTGCACCCTATCTCATTGTGGAGAGGAGTTAGAGCCTTGTCTATGTTGATAGATAAGACGAGAGCACCCCTCCAGCTAGTCATTTACTCAGCAGGCCAGGCTTGGTCCTGTTTGTGGGCGAGTCCCAGAGGGCCAATTATCTACAAGTTCCATATTTTGAGAGGGGCAGAAAAAAGTTTTCAACCAGCGACTGAGTTTTGATACTCTGCTGTTGAACTCATCACTCCCCTTAACTGGGAGGGGGCCAGAGACAACTACTCGATGTTGACACACCTGTCTAGCTAATTTACATGCTGAAGCTATGTTGCGCTTGGTGACCTCTGACTGTTTCATCCTAATATCGTTGGTGCCGACGTGGATAACAATATCCCTATACTCTCTATGCTCACCAGTTTTAGCCTTAGCCAGCACCCTCTTCAGATAAGCCTTTACGTCGGTAGCCGTGCCCCGTGGTAAACAGTGTATGATCGCTGGATGATTGTTTTGAAGTCTAATATTGCGAGTAATGGAGTGGCCAATGACTAGGGTTTTCAATTTGTCAGCGCTAACGTTGGGAGGCTTCGGCGGCTCAGACCCCGTAATGGCTGGAGGAGAGACCAGAGAAGGCTCGGCATCTGACTCGATGCTTAATGGGGAGAACTGGTTGAAAGTTTCTGTCGGCTGAATGAGCGACACCGGTTGTGCATGCCGACAGTATTTCTTTCCAGAAGCCTTGAGAAAATTGTCCGGCTGTGGGGACTGTGCAGGGAGATCTATACTACTATCTGTACTCACTGGTCGGACAGACGCTGTTTTATCCTTTGACCTTCCCTAACGATTGCATCTGAAGCGTGGCTTGCAACACGGGTATCCTCACCATAAGGTGACAATAAGGTGATAGTTCTCCTGTATATTATTAGTACAGCGGCTGCAATTAGATGGCATCGTGATAATGTTACTACTTAGCTTTTCCGGCTGGTGGAGGTTCTGTATAACCATGTCCAGATAAAGCGTCCGGAGTGAAAAAGATGAATGAAAAAAGTTGAGCGTGGTAAAAACTAAGATGCTGGTAAAAAATAAGACGTTTGTTAAATGCAAATTTTTATTAAACAATTGACTTTCTTATTTCTATCAATCAACCCAGCTAGACACATCTGCATCACTCCCAATCCCACACATAATTAAGCAATCATTACTATATATTAAACAACAGCAGATGTGTGAAATTGTTTTTTGAAAGCAACTGAATGGTCTTATGATTAATTCTACAGTGTATAAAATTGCATAATGCATACAGGAAGTTGATTTACTGTCACGCCCTGACCTGAGATATCTCTGTTTTCTTTATATTTTGGTTAGGTCAGGGTGTGACTAGGGTGGGTACGTTAGTTTTTGTATTGTCTAGGGTTTTTTGTATGTCTAGGGTTTTTGTAGGTCTAGGTGATTTGTATGTCTATGGTGGCCTGATATGGTTCCCAATCAGAGGAAGCTGTTTATTGTTGTCTCTGATTGGGGATCATATTTAGGTGGCCATTTTCCCTTTGGTGTTCGTGGGTTCTTGTCTGTGTGTAGTTGCCTGTCAGCACTCATTTGTATAGCTTCACGTTTTGTTAATTTGTTCATTGTTCATTCTTATTATAATAAAAAATGTACACATACCACGCTACGCCTTGGTCCGATTCATACGACAAACGTGACATTTACATATACAGTACCAGTCAAAAGTTTGGAAACACCTACTCATTCAAGGGTTTTTGTTTATTTTTTATTATTTTCTACTTTGTAGAATAATAGAGAAGACGTCAACACTATGAAATAACACATATGGAATCATGTAGTAACCCAAAAAGTGTTAAACGAATCAAAATATATTTTAGATTTTAGATTCTTCAAAGTAGCCACCCTTTGTCTTGATGACAGCTTTGACAACTATTGGCATTTTCTCAACCAGTTTCACCTGGAATGCTTTTCCAACATTCTTGAAGGAGTTCCCACATGTGCTGAGCACTTGTTGGCTGCTTTTCCTTCACTCTGCGGTCCAAATTATCTCAAATTATCTAAATTGGGTGTAGGTTGGATGATTGTTGAGGCCAGGTCATGTGATGCAGCACACCATGACTCTCCTTCTTGGTCAAATAGTCCTTACACCACGCAGAGGTCATACCGCTCAGGAAGGAGACCCATTCTGTCTCCTGGAGATGAACGTACTTTGGTGCGAAAAGTGCAAATCAATCCCAGAACAACAGCTTAGGACCTTGTGAAGATGCTGGAGGAAACAGGTACAAAAGTATCTATACACACAGTAAAACAAGTCCTATATCGACATAACCTGAAAGGCCACTCAGCAAGGAAGAAGCCACTGCTCCAAAAGAAGCCACTGCTCCAAAACCGCCATAAAGCCAGACCACGGTTAGCAACTGCACATGGGGACAAAGATCGTACTTTTTGTAGAAATGTCCTCTGGTCTGGTGAAACAAAAATAGAACTGTTTGGTCATAATGACCATCTTTATGTTTGGAGGAAAAAGGGGGAGGCTTGCAAGCCGAAGAACACCATCCTAACCGTGAAACACGGGGGTGGCAGCATCATGTTGTGGGCGTGCTTTGCTGCAGGAGGGACTGGTGCACTTCACAAAATAGATGGCATCATGAGGCATGAAAATTATGTGGATATTTTGAAGCAACATCTCAAGACATCAGTCAGGAAGTTAAAGCTTGTTCGCAAATGGGTCTTCCAAATGGACACTGACCCCAAGCATACTTCCAAAGTTGTGGCAAATTAAGTACAACAAAGTCAAGGTATTGGAGTGGCCATCACAAAGCCCTGACCTCAATCCCATAGAAAATTTGTGGGCAGAACTGAAAAAGCGTGCGAGCAAGGATGCCTCCAAACCTGACTCAAGTTACACCAGCTCTGTCACCAGCTCTGCCAATTTATTGTCGGAAGCTTGTGGAAGGCTACCCGATATGTTAAACAATTGAAAGGCAATGCTACCAAATACTAATTGAGTGTATGTGAACTTCTGACCCACTGGGGATGTGATGAAAGAGATAAAACCTGAAATAAACAATTCTCTCCTCTATTACTCTGACATTTCACATTCTTAAAATAAAGTGGTTATCCTAACTGACCTAAGACAGGGCATTTTTACCAGGATTAAATGTCAGGAATTGTGAAAAACTGAGTTTAAATGTACTTGGCTAAGGTGTATGTAAACTTCCAACTTCAACTCTAAATGAGAGAATACAGTTGAAGTCGGAATGCGCAAAGTAGATGTCCTAACAGACTTGCCAAAACTATAGTTTGTTAACAAGAAATGTGTGGAGTGGTTGAATAACGCGTTTTAATGACTCCAACCTAAGTGTATGTAAACTTCCGACTTCAGCCGTACCTCACTCACAGAGCTGATTAGGCTGCTGCTGGCAGTCACCTTTCACAATTTAATGACACTTTTCCTGACACCGGCCATAATCAACGGGTGTTGAGCGTTCGTAAATTCATCAGTTATTCTGCTGCTCTGGCACACTCAGACGAGCGTGCTCTTAAATCGGAGTAGATAGCCAGAGGGACTGTACGAACTAACCCAGAAAAACATCTGAGATTATAGAGCACTGAGAGGACATGAGATTGTAGAGCATGGAGAGAAAACAATACTCTAGAACCCTCACATTCAAATCTGGAACTCAAGGCCAGTTCCACTGCTTTAAAAAAAAAAAAGTCTCCCTTTTAATCACACCCGTAAAACAGAAAGACTGAAAAACACCATAATTGTGTGATAAAACCACAAACCATGAAGTGGTGCAACTAAGATGAGATCTGGTGTCTGGAGTGTGTTTGAATGTAAACCCAATGGAAGTGTTCTGATACACTGAATTAATTTAAAAAAGCAGAATGGAAGTGCTCTTAAACACCCAAAGTGTTTCTTCAATCTGAATAATTGTGTTTTTTAGAGAGCGCTGGGACATTTGTTTGGGTGTTTCAGTGCATGTAAAAGCATCCAAACGGACACAGAATGTTTTGGCAGACTACGTCTCTCATTCATTCGAATGGTTTTGCATTTCAAATTGTTGTTTTTTTGTACAAATATTGTTAGATTTTTTTTTTGTCTATATTTTGATTAACATTTTAAAAGACACTGGGAAATGAATACTTTTCCTAGGGTAAACTTTGGCACTTACAATGGCCAGGCCCATTGTGAGATTATAAATAATGTTACAATCAAAATGTTTAGGACTAAGTTATAGCAGAGGTAGTAACATGACGTCACATGTGTAAAATGGGCTTTCATAACTGGTATTCATGTGATAAGGTGAATGTGAACCTGGGTCTCCTGCTTGTCAAAACACCACCTTAGTCCACTTAGCAGGACTAAACTGTTGTGCTGAACCACCCTTAGTACACTGAGTACATGGGGTCCGATTCAGATTTGAGATACATAGGCTTAACATGGACAACTTATCTTAAGTCTGAAAAGGGCCTATAGAGAATGTGAAATGCCACATTTATTTTTTTGTGCTTTGTTTAAACGGATTAGAATCAGAGAAAAAGTGAAAGTTGGAAAGGCGGAAATGGGAAAATGAACACCAGACTGCTGGAGCAGTAAGATTGGAATTTTACCCCCTCAACCACAAAGCCACATACTGTGTGAGGAGCTTGGGCCCCAATATCAGACGCAAAAGGTGAACTCCAAACATTGTGCTGGCGCACTGTTCAGAATGCACCCAATCTGAGGCATGGAGGTGGAGAGAGGGCATACATGGCAGGTGTGCCCTCTAGCAAGCTCAATGGTCAGGCATAAAAACATGCGGGCGCCTCCCCTGTATTCGAGTCCTTCACAAACTCAGACAGGTAAGAGCACACCAAACGTACATATGAAATGCTCCAAAAACAATCTAAGACAGTATGTGTCAATGAGTAAAACATTTTATCACATTGAAGGAAACATAAATGGAATTCACTCAATAAGAACATTTGTTTTGTGTAGCATTTCAGCCAGCCAATGCTAATAGTCCGAGTCAAACAGCCATTTTGATGCAGTGATCCGTTTTCATGATGCTACATGTAGTTGTTTATTGGCACATGTCATTGTTTGCACCTTTCGTACATTTGTGAAAATCGAAGGCCTGCTTTTTAGTTAACACTGCTGACTTGTTTGACTACTAGCTTTCATGAGCTTCATCTATTGTTTGATGTATGACCCACATGTGATATACCACATTAAATGGCCACTGCCAATTTAGCCTGCTCTAGCATTGGCCTACCGCACCAAACCACATGTTATTGCATTCTATCCTATGTTATTGCATCCTATCATTAGCATAATGGGGATGACTGGTAGATTGTATTGAGCCCTGGGCTAAAGTTTATATAAGTGCTACTGCTAACATTAGCAGTTATTAGACAGGTTTCCATTGACTCGGGTTTATTCGACAAAAGCAACGTCGCAAAAAAAACCCATTGCAACGTGTAATGGAAACGGCAGCTATAGGACAAATGTTCAAAGAATCAAAATTTGTATCCGTTCCAACAGGGGTGGATTTTAATTTTGTCTAACTTTCTTTATTGCAACAAATTATGATGGACACAGTATTTTTTTCGCATAAATGATGACTGCTGAATACTTTTGAATGTATGCAGGGCACGTGATGTCATAATGTAACTGTAAAGGTCCACCCCACGTTTAACTATGAATATAAGATTTCTTTGCAGGACAAGGATTGTCTTGACTTTCAGGAATGCCTTAAATTGCTTCACTTATCTTTTACAGTTGCACATTTCACCGTACCAATTATTACCTTGGCACATGATAATTATTAGAAATGGCAAATATTAGTCAATTCTTGCATTCTATCCATGCTGGCTTTTGCGGGCTACCTGAGACATGAAACAGATAGGTTGGACGGCATACAAAATGTCACCGATTTATTCACCAATTTGCCTAAATGGATAATGGAGATGCTTCGACCACTTAATTTTTATTTGACATTTGGTGTTTTCTGTGTTTTTTTTTGTTTTTTTTGGTGTGACATCATTACGTCCAGCTAATTTTAACGACACAATGTCTGGGCTCTGGCTGGGCCACTCAATGGAAGCGCACAATTGTAGAATTTTTTTCTATTTTCTATGCGAACGTTTGTCAACAAAAAAATCACTGGACAAGTTTATGGATACGTAGCTACTGCCTCGATTTCTTGTCCATAAAGGTCAAATATAGTTCCATATTTCCATTGATTTTGTTTGCTCAACTTTTTTGGTCAAAGTGTTACCTGAACCTAAAAAATTGTCAGTCCAAACTGAACTCCAACATTAGAAAAGAAAATGCTAAAATTCAGTCAACTTAAAATGTGTTTGCTCAAATTGTATCATATGTTCATTCAACTAGAAATTATTACCTAAACAGGCTGTAGAACTAGTTACACACAGTGCCTTTAACAAACAATGTTTTCATCTTATACATGTACACGATTACATGGCGCATGTTCGTTAATACAGTAACTATTATTCAAACATGTCCTCACTTGGGATTTGAACTCACAACCTCTTGGTTCACAGCATTCCAATCTTCCTGCTGTCTGTACCAATAACTAATTTCCATGTATTTCTACACTTTGTACTTCAAAGTACATCTCAGCTCTGTTAACAATACACTCAAGAAAAACTATAGTGATTAAGGGGTAACATTAAAACAGAGTAATATGCCCCAACAACATTAGACAAAAATTGCTTACATAACTAAATCAAATCAATGATGAGAGAACAGTATGATTAACTGATAATTAACACAGACATGGTGGCATAGATTGAAGGTCGACATGCCATGAACCAAGTGGTTGTGAGTTCAAATCCCAAGTGAGGACATGTTTGAATAATAGTTACTGTATTAACGAACATGCACAATGTAATCATGTACAGTCCATTTGGAAAGTATTCAGACCCCTTGACTTTTTCCACATTTTGTTACGTTACAGCCTTATTCTAAAATGTAAAAAAAAAAAAAATCCCCTCATTAATCTACACACAATACTCCATATTGACAATGAAAAACATATTTTTTTAAAGAAACTGAAATATCACATTACATGAGTATTGAGACCCTTTACTCTGTACTTTACAATTACAGCCTCGAGTTTTCTTGGGTATGACGCTACAAGCTTGCCACACCTGTATTTGGGGAGTTTCTCCCATTCTTCTCTGAAGACCCTCTCAAGCTCTGTCCAGTTGGATGGGGAGCGTCGCTGAACAGCATTTTTCAGGTCTCTCCAGAGATGTTCAAGTCCGGGCTCTGCCTGGGCCACTCAAGGACATTCAGAGACTTTTCCCGAAGCCACTCCTTCGTTTTCTTGGCTGTGTGCTTAGGGTTGTTGTCCTGTTGGAAGGTGAATCTTCGCCCCAGTCCTGAGCGCTCTGGAGCAAGTTTCTATCAAGGATCTCTCTGTACTTTGATTTCCCTTGATCCTGACTATCTCCCAGTCCCTGCCACTGAAAAACGTGTTTTCACTTCGTCATTATGGGGTATTGTGTGTAGATTTATGAGGAAAATATTTAATTTCATCCAAGGCTGTAACGTAACAAAATGTGGAAAAAGTCAAGGAGTCAGATCGCACTGAATGTCAACCTGTGTCAAATACGTAAGTTGAAAACATTGTATGTTGAAAGCACTGTGAGTGTGTGTTTGTGTAACCAGTTGCACAGCCTTTTTTTAATCTCAATTAATAATTATAGTTGAATTAACATATTACTTACATTTTTGCCAAAGTTTCCTCAAGTAGGAGGTACGTTTGGACCAACTAATTCCTTTTAGATATGGTAACACTTGGATCAAAAAAAGGCTGTGGAACCAGTTACTTAAACATTCGCAAGGCTGCAGGGCCAGATGAATTACCAGGAAGTGTACTCTGAGCATGCGCTGACCAGCTGGCTAGTGTCTTCACTGGCATTTTCAACCTCCCTCTGGTCCAGTTTGTAATACCTAAAGGTTTCAAGCAGACCACCATAGTCCCTGTGCCCAAGAGCTCCAACGTAACCTGTCTGAATGACTATTGCACCGTAGCACTCACATCTGTAGCCATGAAATGCATTGAAAGGCTGGTCATGGCTCACATCAACACCATCATTTCAGACACCCTGGCCCCACTCCAATTTGCATACTGCCCCAACAGATCCACAGATGAAACAATCTCTATTGCACTCCACACTGACTTTTGCCAAATGGACAAAGTGAAAAAAGATGTTCATTGATTACATCACAAAGCTAAGGACCCTGGGACTGAACACCTCCCTCTGCAACTGGATCTTGGACTTCCTGACGGGTCACCCCCAGGTGGTGAGGGTAGGCAACGACACATGCGCCACATTGACCGTCAACACAGAGACCCCTCAGGGATGTGTGTTAAGTCCCCTCCTGTAATCCCTGTTCACCCACGACTGTGGCCGCACTGACAACGATGAGACCGCCCATAGGGAGGAGGTCACAAACCTGTCAGTGTGGTGCCAGACAACATTCTCTCTCTCAACGTCAGCAAGACAAAGGAGCTAATCATGGACTACAGGAAACGGAGGGCTGATCATGCCCTCATTCACATCGACGGGACTGTAGTGGGTCAAGAGCTTCAAGTTCCTCTGTGTCCACTTCACTAAGGATCTATCATAGTCCAAACACACCAACACAGTCATGACGAGGGTAAGACAATGCCTCTTCCCCCTCAGGAGGCTGAAAAGATTTGGCATGGGCCCTCAGATCCTCAAAAGGTTCTATGGCTGCACCATTGAGAGCATCTTGACTGGCTACATCACTGCCTGGTATGGCAACTTGTTGGCATCAAAACCACAAGGCACTACAGAGGGTAGTAGGGATGACTCAGTACATCACTGGGGCCAAGTTCCCTGCCATCCTGCACCTCTATACCAGGTGGTGTTAGAGGAAAGTCCTAAAACTGTGTTCTCTGCTACCACAAGGCAAGCGGTACTGATGCACCAAGTCTGAAACCAACAGGACCCTTTACAGCTTCTACCCCCAAGCCATAAGACTGCTAAAGTGTTAGTCCGGGTAGCTATTCTGTTAACTATTTAACGATCTGCACTGACCCTTTTTGCACAAACTTTTTTTTGACTCATCACATACGCTGCTGCTAGTGTTTAATATCTGTCACTTTATTCCTAGCTATATGTACATATCTACCTCAATTTTCATCATAATCCTGCACTTCGACTCGGTACTGGTACCCCTTGTATATAGCCAAGTATTTACTCATTTTGTATATATTATTACTTTTTATTATGACATGTTTTTATTATTTCTATATTTTCTTTCTCTTTGCATTTTTGGGAAGGGCCCGTAAGTAAACATTTCACTGTTAGTCCACACCTCTTGTTTACAAAGCATGTGACGAAAAATATTTTATTTGAGAAAAGTATACACAGTGTGCAAAAAAATCAGGAACACCTCTTTGCATGACATAGACTGACCAGGTGAATCCAGGTGAAATCTATGATCCATTATTGGTATCAATTGTTACATCCACTTCAATCAGTGTAGATGAAGGGGAGGAGACAGGTTAAAGAAGGATAGTTAATCCTTGGTGACAATTGAGACATGGATTGTGTGTCTGTGCCATTCAAAGGTTGAATGGGCAAGACAAAATATGTATGTGCCTTTGAATGGGGTATGGTAGTAGGTGCCAGGCGCACCGGTTTGAGTGTGTCGAAAATGCAAAACTGCTGGATTTTACACACTCAACAGTTTCCTGTGTGTATCACAAATGGTCCACCACTCAAAGCCAACTTGACACAACTGTGGGAAGCATTGGAGTCAACATGGGCCAACAACCTTGTGGAACACTTTCAACACCTTGTAGGGTAAAAATAAAATACAAATACTTTTCTGAACTTTCTTATATCTCTTAGATATAGAACCAACACTTCAAAACATACTTCCTGTTGATTAATTTTTTTACTATCTGTTTTGCCGCGTGTTATTTAATGCGTTTCTATGGGCTAATAGCCAACTAGCTCTCATAGGCTCCTGTCCTAAGTAGACGTTCATCCAAATTTTGAAGTTCTTCCAAATGTCAAATTTCGAGGAGTTTAAGGTTAAGTTTATTAACTCTGAATTTTTAAGGTTAGGCTTGAACCCCGAATGGTTAAGGTAAGGGTTAAGGTTTGGGATAGGCTTAAAACAAATAACTTTCCATTGCTGGATTTAAACATCCAAGCTTTGGCACCAAAGGCAGATGCTTACACCCATCTGCCATTTCCATGCACAATTCCCTAGCGAACTGAAACCTTCTTGAAGGTAACAGCGGTCACTGTTGCCCCTATACTGACTTGTATCAAGGGGGACCTGGCTGCTAATAGCAGTAAGGCCAAATTCAGTGTTTCATCAAATATTAGTATATTTTTATACTTACAGGTCCTAAAATTCAATATAAAATAGCTAAATGATCCTTGGTATGACCATCTTAAAACAAGTCCACAGGTTAGCTTAGTGTAAACACATCCCTGGACCCTATGACAAATCTGTCCCAAAACCCTTACCACATTGTGTTTAAATACTCCAGAAAAGATACGTTTTTGTCTCCTTTAATGTGATGGCGGCTCAGTTACCACTAGTTTAAGTCTTACAAAGCACTTCATTTTAACAGTGCAGGGACTGATTTAGACCTGGAACACCAGGCGTGTGCAATTAATTATCAGCTAGAACAGAAAACCAGCAGTACTCCGGACCTGATAGGCTACGATTTGAATACCCCCTGCTCTAGAACAATGAGAGAAAGATGTTATTCTAGAACATTGAAAGGAAGGTGAGACTGTCAAGAGATATTATTCTAGAAAATAATCTAGAACATGGACAGGAGATTCTAGAGCGTTATCGGTGCCGTGTTCTGGAACATTGTACAAATGATTGCAAATTTGCTACCATTGTTATGCACATGACTTGTTCATTCATTACTGATCAATGCATTGAGTTGTACAGCTGACTAGGTATCCCCCTTTCCCTTTCCTTTCATCACACCAGGCTGGGAGGTGAACTTGGTGTCTTTTTCTCTGCCTGGGTGGGTGGATCCATCCCCCTCTGTGATTACTACAGCAAACTATTAATCAGGGAGCATTCATGACTTGCCGCATCAATGGACTAATCAGGCAGTATAGACACACATATAGATACTTCCCTCTAAGGCTTTTTCGAGATCATTCGTTCCGTTCCCAGTTCATAGATGTTTTCCTTAGCACAGTATTGTTCTCACAGACTTTTTTTGGAATGCAAGGCCAAAACATGTCCTCGTGAAACACTAAAACAGCACAGCATCTCATCTTTAATGTCATGCAACATTTGCAATGACTGCAGATTTATATATAGCATATGTCTGCCGATCACATCTGCAAAGCTGTACTAGGTTCTCTTTCAAGTATGAAATGTGAACGTTTGCTTGCAAGTGTTCCGTTTCAATATTTGAGAGAGGATATGCCTACAGTTTATCGACTACATACTTCAGAGGGCACATAAAGGAATCAGCGGAAAAATGATCGAAGCAGGTGTTTCCTTGAGGAAATACCACAGTAAAAATGATGTAATATCTGCAAGCATTTGACTCCTGCCTTTCAGGAAGAAACTCAGACGCTGCTGTTTCCACTCAAGTCCTGGACTGTACCAGCTGGACTCATACGTGTCTCCCTGAGCCTTTCTTTCTGTCCCTCTCCCTCTTGTTTCTCTCTCTGTTTCTCTTTTCCAACCATTCCCCTTCTCCCCTCTTATCTATCATGTCTCCACACCTCCCTTTCGTTCCCATCATTCTCTTTCTCTCGTTCTCCGGGCCTTTACAGACTGATCTACAGTAATGTGTTGTACAGTATAACCAATCCGCTTCTCCCAACCACAGGACTAAGACAGAAAGGGGTTGTGTGCAGCATCTATCCTTTAACCAAATGAAAAAGTACACATGCACATGCCTGCAAATGTAGGCACAGACACACAAACGCACACATACAACACTGCCAATTAAAGGAGTGAAATACTGAGGAATATATAGGGACGTTGTGTAATTGTGCCTACTATCTGAGCTACTGGCTGTGTCCAAAATCTGTCTTTCCTATGACTTATTTGAAGTTCATACTGTGTACTAATCGTACTACGTACTATTTAGCAGGTACTGTTTAGTAAAAAGTATGCCGCGGTCTAAACATATTACTTTTGGTGCGTTCAAGACAACCGGGAAGGAGCTCAGACAAAAAAAAGAAAAATCGTGACGTCGGGTGATCTTAAGGTCGGAGAAGTCGGACCGCTGGGATGACGCCCGGGTTCCTGACGCAATTCCGAGTTGGATGACCGTTCAAAATGATTATTTCCAGTCGGAGCACGTTCCCTGTTGTCTTGAGCGCACCATCAGTTACGGCTTCACATATGAACCGGAAAGGATCGTCTGTAGCCCCATCCAGTGACCTTTCACTACTAGAGTGTTGTTTTGGGTTAAAGTCAGCTAAGTAGCTAGTATTTGGAATGACGTATTTGGAGTAAACTTGAGTCCCCATAAGCCTACGCATGTATCAATTAAAGAGTCTCCTGAAGCTGGAAAGGAATGGGAGATGCATTAAAGAAATGCAGTGCTGAGGCAGAGGACTCGTAATGAGGATGCCTGGTTACCACTCTGAACTATGTGTGGAAACACGACTCAGGCTAGTTCCTAGGTTAGCCCTCTACAAGATCGTCACCAGACTCTCTCTTCATCAATCATCTTCCTGACCACCGTCCTCTGATCAAGCCATGAACTGTTCCTCTCCATCTTTGGAGGATGCAAAGACTTGGCCTTTATCGGTTGACCTGTCCAACTATAGCTAGGATACTCATTGTGTTGTATTGCTTTGTTTGTTTTTTGCTTTAAATGCGCTTTGAGATCGTTATGAAAAGCACTATAGAAATGTAATACATTATTATTATTGATGGTCAGTTTTGTTTAGTAGATGGTTTATTAGAGTAAAATGGTCATAAGGCTCCCTGGCACTTCACATCTGGACCCTTCTGGGAGGGAGAGGAGCCCACAGCTGCACCTTGGATGAGGAGATGATAAGCCTCATTCATCAACGCATACCACTTCCAGGATGCGACTGTGGCCTCCCCTCCCTCCGTGCTGACTACGGTGGGGGGAGATTTCAATACCTGAAAAATATGGAAAAGGATAGCCTTTAGCATCAAACTAAATTATTAAAAGGAATTATGCAAATTGCCAATCTCAGAAATACTTGCACCTTTCTAACATGTGCAGTTGAAGTCGGAAGTTGACATATACCTTAGCCAAGTATATTTAAACTCAGTTTTTCAAAATTCCTGACATTTAATCCTAGTAAAGATTCCCTGTCTTAGGTCAGTTAGGATCACTACTTTATTTTAAGAATGTGAAATGTCAGAATAATAGTAGAGAGAGTGATTTATTTCAGCTTTAATTTCTTTCATCACATTCCCAGTGGGTCAGAAGTTTACAGACACTCAATTAGTATTTGGTAGCATTGCCTTTAAATTGTTTAATATGGGTCAAACGTTTTGGGTGGCCGACCACAAGCTTCCCACAATAAGTTGAGTGAATTTTGGCCCATTCCCCCTGAGAGAGCTGGTGTAACTGAGTCAGGTTTGTAGGCCTCCTTATTCCCACACGTTTTTCTATAGGATGAGGTCAGGGCTTTGTGATGGCCACTCCAATACCTTGATTTTGTCGTCCTTCAGCCATTTTACACAACTTTGGAAGTATGCTTGGCGTCATTGTCCATTTGGAAGACCCATTTGCAACCAAGCTTTAACTTCCTGACTGATGTCTTGAGATGTTGCTTCAATATATACAAATAATTTTCCTACCTCATGTTGCCATCTATTTTATGGAATACACCAGTCCCTCCTGCAGCAAAGCACCCCCACAACATGATACTGCCACCCCCGTGCTTCACGGTTGGGATTATGTTCTTCGGCTTGCAAGCCTCCCCCTTTTTCCTCCAAACATAACGATGGTCATTATGGCCAAACAGTTGTATTTTTGTTTCATCAGACCAGAGGATATTTCTCCAAAAAGTAGGATCTTTGTCCCCATGTGCAGTTGCAAACCGTAGTCTACATGCCTTTTCAACACAGGTATAAGGCCCTCTCTAGCCTTCCTTTCAGCAAATCTGACCACAACTCCATTTTGCTTCTCCCGGCCTACAAACAAAGTCTCAAGAGGGAATTCACGCTCCAAGACTATTTTGATCACGTGGACTGGAATATGTTCCAGGTTGCCTCTAGGGGTTTATATCAATGAATTTGCTGACTCAGTCACCGGAATCATCAAAAAGTTAATAGATGATGTGATACCAAGTATCATTCAAAACTTACCCAAATCAAAATGATGGCAGCATTGTAGGGAAACTACAGGAGAGAGATGCCTTTGATGAACACAGCAAGGTGACCGGGGACAATAGTATAGGTAAGTCTGTTATATATGATCAATATGTTATAGGGTCAGTCTGTTATATCTGGTGTAATTATCCTGCCTTATCTGGTGTGGAAATTTAAGGGAATTTAAGTATGCTCCCTCTAATTCTCTCCCTCTCTCCCTGCACTCCCTAGGATCATGCCTCAGGACTACCTGGCCTGATGACTCCTGGCTGTCCTCAGTCCACCTGGTCATGCTGCTGCTCCAGTTTCAACTGTTCTGCCTGCGTCTAGGGAACCCTGACCTGTTCACCGGACGTGCTACCTTGTCCCAGACCTCCTGTTTTCAGCTCTCTCTCTTTACCGCACCTGCTGTCTCAACCTCTGAATGCTCGGCTGTGAAAAGCCAGCTGACATTTACTTCTGAGGTACTGACCTGTTGCACCCGCTACAACCACTATGATTATTATTTGACCCTGCTAGTCATCTATGAACATCTTTAAGAAAAATATGGCCTTAAATGACCATTTACTCTTATAATCTCCACCCGTCACAGCCAGAAAAGGACTGGCCACCCCTCAGAGCCCGGTTCCTCTCTAGGTTACTTCCTAAGTTCCTGCCTTTCTAGGGAGTTTTTCCTAGCCACCGTGCTTCTACATCTGCTTTGCTTGCTGTTTGGGGTTTTAGGCTGGGTTTCTGTATAGCACTTTGTAAAAAGGGCTTTATAAATCAATTTGATTGAAACAGCACAAATACGACCAACTCAGATCATTCAAGATGGCGAAACACAGGTATAGGAACAAAGTGGAGGAGCAATTTAGAGGGTCGGACACGAGGCGTATGTGGCAGGGGCTCCTAATGATCACGGAAAGCCAGTCACGTTGCAGACACCAACACCGCCCTACCGGAAGACCTAAACCCCTTTCTCTCACGCTTCGAGCACAACGACGACTCTAAGCTGCCGACGAGAGCCCCTGAGGACAACGAGGGCTATGTACTTACGGTCTCCACAAAGGATGTACAGTATATGTCATTCAAATGTGTTAACCTTTGCAAATAGCATCCCCAGCCGTGCCCTCGGAGCATGTGCAGACCAGCTTGCCGTTGTGTTTTCAGATATCTTTAATCTCTCTTTAGCTTAGACCATTATCTCCACCTGCTTCAAGATATCCACTATCATCCCAGTGCCCAAGAAAGGGAAAGTAACTGAACTGAATGATTACTGACCCGTAGCACTCACCTCTGTCACCACAAAGTTTTTCAAGATGCTAGGTCAAAGACCACATCGCCTCCTCCCTCCCTGACACACTCAACCCTCTCTAATTCTCCTACCGCCCTGACAGATCCACTGACGATGCAATCGTCATTGAATTGCGCACTGCCCTCACCCATCTGGACAAAAGGAATGCACATGTGAGGTTGCTGTTCATCGACTACAGCTCGGCATCAATACCATAGTGTCCTCTAAGCTCACCACAAAGCTCCCCTGTTCCCTTCCTGCCCCTTATCCTGCCCCCGCACCAACGGATATGTACCATTGTTACAGTGTTAATATACGGTATTTTTGCATATTCATTTAAATATATATTTGTTTATAGTCCTTATTCTTAAATGTGTTTTTATTTCACTTTGACCTTTATTTCACTTTAGCCTCGTGTGGCTCAGTAGTTAGAGCGTGGCACTTGCAATGCCAGGATTGTGTGTTTGTATCCCATGGAGGACCAGTGTGGAAAAAAGGTATACAAATGTACGCACTCACTACTGTTAAGTCGCTCTGGATAAGAGCATCTGCTAAACTACTAAAATGTACCTGCGTGCTTGGAGTTTAAGATTTGCACTGTGCCCTGTAATTTACTTTCACTATTCAACATCTAATCTAAAAAAAGAAAATGCTTGTATGGTTAGGAGGTGTCTGTCAATCTCTTCTAAGCAAATAGGCTTAAAGTGTGGGTCAGAATTAGCTGTCTAGCTTTATACATTAACTCATTCAAAACGCAGAGCTGCTGTTATTCTGATCTAGTCATGTGTATTTGCACCAGTTTCAGACCTAAATCCTGGTTGAAATATGTAAACATTGAGTCATAGGAGTCTATATCAGCGGGAGACTTTGTTTTCTTTGTTCTTTCACAATTGGATTCAACTAGCGCAATAGAGAAGGAGTTGAGAGTGGACTTGTTTGGTGCCGGCACTCCACCGCTAATTAGACATTGTGTCATTTGATCTGGCAGAATCACTATGGCGTTAGTATTGTAATTCCCCCGACTGCGAGCCAGGGGAAAGCTGGGTCACATTTAGCAGGGCACAACAGAGTGCGATGTTTAACTCAACGGAAATGGTGCTGTTCTGAATGACCAATTGAAGAACGTTGTGATCATGGTGGGCGATTGCACGTGGTGTGCTGCTGCACTCATTTTGCTATTTCAAACGGTCACCCCGCCACATCCACCAGACAGGAGCAAACATACCTTGAAGTCTATTGAAGAATGGTGTGCACCATTGTGGGGAAACGTGACGTTCAGGTCGAACTATCAAAAACCTTTAAAAAATGTTGAATCAGCTGAATGGACCCCGTAGTGTCATTTCAGGTGCTGGGTTACACAGGGCCAACCGTTACACAGGGCCTTAGAGACCCAACCCGGACCAGCCCGGCAACACCCACAAACATCAGCCTGTTCAGTTTGTTTATTTGGGCCCTGGCAGCAGTGACCAAGGCAAGAAATCCCCTACTGATGCCATCTCCGCTTTGAGTAACACAAAAATCAATGGCTTACATTAAACCGTGTCAAATATAGGGAGCTTTGAGACCGTGCGGGTTATGTTCCTCTTACTGAAGATAATCGCCAGCGACATAATCAGGAAACACTCCGCCGTTTAACAGTTCAATTCAATAAGGCCTGAATTACTTTCATGATACAGTGCCATGTGCTACGTTAGTTATTTCTCTGACACCGGTCATTGCCTGCGTCCTTCAGGGATTTAAAGACAAGGTCACGCCAAAAGGAAGAATATTGCAATATGGCAGGTCACATTGAAAAATGCCCTACACATCGAATCAAAGTTTATTTGTCACGTGCTCCGAATACAACATACAAAATGCTTACTTACAGGCTCTAACCAATAGTGCAAAAAAGGTATTGGGTGAACAATAGATAAGTAAAGAAATATAAACAACAGTAAAACAGGACACAATGCAGATTGCCCGGTTAGCCAATGTGCGGGAGCACTGGTTGGTCGGCCCAATTGAGGTAGTATGTACATGAATGTATAGTTAAAGTGACTATTCATATATGATAAACAGAGAGTAGCAGCAGTGTTAAAAGAGGGGTTGGCGGGGGGGGGGGGCACACAATGCAAATAGTCCAGGTAGCCAGGTAGCCATTTGATTACCTGTTCAGGAGTCTTATGGCTTGGGGGTAAAAACTGTTGAGAAGCCTTTTTGTCCGAGACTAGGCACTCCGATACCACTTGCCATGCGGTAGTAGAGAGAACAGTCTATGGCTGGGGTCTTTGTCAATTTTTAGGGCCTTCCTCTGACACCGCCTAGTGTAGAGGTCCTGGATGGCAGGCAGCTTAGCCCCAGTGATGTACTGGGCCGTACGCACTACCCTCTGTAGTGCCTTGCGGTCAGAGGCCGAGCAATTGCCGTACCAGGCAGCGATGTGACCAGTCAGGATGCTCTCGATGTTGCAGCTGTAGAACCTTTTGAGGATCTCAGGACCCATGCCAAATCTTTTTAGTTTCCTGAGGGGGAATCTCTTCACGACTGTCTTGGTGTGTTTGGACCATTCTAGTTTGTTGTTGATGTGGACACCAAGGAACTTGAAGCTCTCAACCTGCTCCAACACAGCCCTGTCGATGAGAAGGGCTGTGTGCTTGGTCCTCCTTTTCCTGTAGTCCACAATCATCTCCTTAGTCTTAGTTCCGTTGAGGAAGAGGTTGTTATTCTGGCACCACCTGGCAAGGTCTCTGACCTCCTCCCTATAGGCTGTCTCGTCGTTGTCGGTGATCAGGCCTACCACTGTTGTGTCTTCTGAAAACTTAATGATGGTGTTGGAGTCGTGCCTGGCCATGCAGTCGTGGGTGAACAGGGAGTACAGGAGGGGACTGAGCACGCACCCCTGGGGAGCTCCAGTGTTGAGGATCAGCATGGCAGATGTGTTGCTACCCACCCTCACCACCTGGGGGCGGCCCGTCAGGAAGTCCAAGATCCAGTCGCAGAGGGAGGTGTTTAGTCCCAGGATCCTTAGCTTAGTGATGAGCTTTGAGGGTACTATGGTGTTGAACGCTGAGCTGTAGACAATGAATAGCATTCTCACATAAGTGTTGCTTTTGTCCAGGTGGGAAAGGGATATCCCTCCGGATATCCCACATTGAATGGTGGGATGTTGGTTCATTAGATATCCTGAGAGAGGCCTGTTTCTACATCTTGTTTTCTCTATATGATGACAAGTACTGACAGTAGACCTACATATTGATATGCTGAACAAGGACTTCTGATGGTCATTCGAGTTTTGAGGACTTGAGGAGTTTTGAGGAGTTTTGACAAATATGAAATCTTTTTTTTTTTTAAATAACTTCCTCAAATGTTTGTATTCCCTCTCCATGTAGACACGAGCAAACTGCAAGCTAAAAGCACTATAACTGGTAGCATAGCAGAACAAATCATGTATTTTCTGCTGTGGATCTCCATTTTTTTTATTTGGGCGCCACAAATGAGTGCGTAAACGGTGTATTAAATAAAAAAATATATTAAAAAAAATATATATATATATTTGAAGTTTACATTCGCCAAAGCCAAATACATTTAAACTCATACGGTAGCAGGGAGATTTCTGAGGTCCAGATTGGATGCATGTAGAAACTGTCCCATTACGGAGAATATCCTAGCTCCGTATCTGAAATTAAGGACATGCATATCTGGAGCATGTCTACATCCTACATTTAATAAAATGTCAGATATCCGGAAATATATAGATAAATATATCCCTTAATATTGACCCTTTTCGCCCAGTGAAATTCTTCCAAACTGGCAGCGGCTACAGTGCAAAACAGATCGAAAGGACATGGCAAAATGCTAACGTGGTTAAGGTTTAATACTTTCTGCCACTCTAATCTGTCCCCTATACATTTTAAATTGATGGGGCACTATAACCATACAGGAGTTCATTTGGTACAGCATTCTCACTAATGGGTGCAAGAAATATACTGTCACACCTCAAAATATGTTATAATGTGAATTAGCCAGAAACAACAATACCATGCACCCACTAGCGGTCAAAAGGTATTTGGCGCACAAAAGATACGGTACTGTATTATACAGGGTGGAATTACAGTACTATTCAAAATACAGCAATTATTTTCCCGACCACCAAATTTTCCCACAATGCACCATAATTTACAGTATGCTGCAGTAAAATGTTTCAGAGTATTTTACTGTTGGTAATACAAATAATGACCATATAATTGACAGTTTTCCATTACAGTGTGGGCTACTGTACAAGGCATTTGCTACACACAAACAATTACCATGATGCAAATACAACATCCCCACCAATGTTTGGATCTCATTAGATCGGTTTGGTATCGAAGCGCATCGTATTAGTCCATTTAAAATCCACTGCTGTCAGCAATATTGGACATTGGTTTCCTTTACTATTTCAGTGAGAGTCGGGTATGAGAATCACACAAAGGATAAGGAGGTCCCAAGAAAACATGCTTCCTCAGTCCAGAGGGACAGTTAATGAGGCATATAGTGCAGTGTAATAAATCTAGACACATCGACCCAGGCCAGTGCTATTGAGAGCAGCCCCTACCCTGACTCACAATGTAGCTGGCCAGCCATGCTCATTAGACACACACACACACACGCACACGCACACACACCAAGGGCGGTGGGTGCTGTTTAAGATGAGGGAGGATGATTTTTTTTCTTCTCATGAACATAGCCTTATTTCTATTACAGCATATAGGATGACTGTTATTCATATTCCATTCAACCAGCTCACTGTAACATCGATAGGCTTAGGCTACTACTACATGATACAATTTTCTCTATACCCATCATGATGTTGCTACAATCTAGCCTACGAATTAAAGTTTACAACGTAGGTGCACAGGTCGAGAGAAACATTTTAGTAATCAAGGTGACAGACACATGCAATACTGCATTGCACTGGCTATCTTCTTTTGCTATCTAAGGGAAAGTGAAAGTTTAAAAAAATACAACCAAATATAGCTAGCTCTCTCTGTCTCTCTCTCTTGCTTCTCCTTCATCTTGGAAGATATTTTTTGTACAAAACGGTTCAACTATTGTCTTTCTCTCTCAGTCAACTACTCACCACATTTTCTGCACTGCAGCGCTAGCTAGCTGTGGCTTATGCTTTCAGTAGATTAATGGCTTATGCTTTCACTAGATTAATGATCTAATCCTTTGATTGGGTGGACAACATTTCAGTTCATGCTGCAAAAGCTCTGATAGGTTGGAGGATGTCCTCTGGAAGCTGTCATAAGTACTGTGTACGTCTATGGAAGGGGGTGAGAAACATGAGCCTCCTAGGTTTCGTATTGAAGTCAAAGTACCCAGAGGAGGAGAGAAGCTAGCTGTCCTTCGGCTACACCATGGTGCTGTACTACAGTGTGCTGCTGAGGCTACCTTCATTGTAAAACAGTTTGTTTTCATCAATTATTTGGTGACGTGAATATATTTAGTATAGTTTTATTTAAAAGGATACCTTTTGAATGTTTCACTTTTTCTTTTTATGAAATTTACTGAGGAGGGTGGTCCTCCTCTTCTGAGGTGCCTCCACTGACACACACACACACACACACACACACACACACACACACACACACACACACACACACACACACACACACACACACACACACACACACACACACACACACACACACACACACACACACACACACACACACAGCCTTGCATTAGCCAGTAAACTGAAAAGGAGACGCTTGGCATCCCCTCAGTTCTGCTGAGATCCCAACACTAGGCTCAAAGGGATTCCATATGGACCGGTGTATAGTTGGACTGGTTTGCTCAGTTAGTTTGAAACCACCAACACAACATTTGAAACCACCAACACAATGTCTTAAAAAACACATTGAAACCATGGTGACGAGAAATGATTGGAAGTATACGTTACTGTGCTGTACTGTAGTTTTCAGTACCTCGTCCGAAACAGGGCATGTTAGACGTTCCCTTGCACTTCTTCAGGCTGCTCTCCAGAGACAAGGAGCAGGACAAAGGGTGCTCACATTTCTTCCCCATCCAGCCTTCCTTACAGTCACACCTTCCACAGTTACACTGGCCATGTCCTGGGGGGAGAGGAGGGAGAGTGTAAAGATGAAGGGGTTGGGGAGGAGAAAGGGAAAATAGTGGAGAGATGAGGTAGAAGAAAGATTGTGAGTAGATGGGGTGATTTGGGGTTGGGGGAAAGGGATGGAAGGAAGAAGAGAGGGACAGAGAAAGAAGGGAGCGAGTGGGAGAGGGATGGAGGAAAAGGGACTGGAAAGGATGAGGGAGAATTTTATGTTGTGAGGGAGAGGTTTACTGTGTTTTGACAAACAAAACAGCATAAACATAAAAAGCTGTTCCAATGCAAATATATATTTTTTGAAACAAATCATAGGAATATACTTTATCATCACCAATAGAAGGCAGAGTGAGAGCATCCATTACGTTTGCCCAATAAGTTACTAAAACCTCCTTCCTCAAAAAATATATTTGGAAAGTTACATATGAAACAGCATACCTTTTTATGGCTATAAAGTTTTACTGTTGTATTAGAACCAGATGGAAGAGTGTTTTTGGTGTGTCTGTGATCTCAGGGTAGTCCTGAAAAACAGAACTGGGTGGAGTTTTTTTCCCTCAAAATGTATTATTCCACCCAACGCCCAATTTCTAAAGCTGAATCAGCTGGACTTTAATCAAGAACAGAATGTATCCGGTTTCTAAAGTTCATGTAACCCTCACAAAGATCTTTGGGTTACTTTGACAAAGATTGTGTAATATAACGGTCTGTTTTGTGCCCATGTTGTTAGTTGATGTTACATTTTGTTCATAATCACCTTTCAATAACATAACATACTAAACATCGCTATGATTCTATTGTTTGCAATTCTCTTCTCCCCTGTGTTTTCAAATTCAATCAAATCAAATTGTATTTGTCACATGCGCCAAAAACAACAGGTGTAGACCTTACAGTGAAATGCTAAGTTACAAGCTCTTAACCAACAATGCAGTTTTAAGCAAATACCTTCAAAAAGTAAGAGATAAGAATAACAAATAATTAATGAGCCGCAGTAAATAACAATAGCGGGGCTATATACAGGGGGTACCGGTACAGAGTCAATGTGCGGGGCACCGGTGTCGAAGTAATTGGGGTTACATGTACATGTAGGTAAAGTTATTAAAGTGACTATGCATAGATAATAACAGAGAGTAGCAGCAGCGTAGTAGGGAGGGGGGGGGGGGGGGGTGCAAATAGTCTGGGTAGCCATTTGATTAGATGTTCAGGAGTCTTATGGCTTGGGGGTAGACGCTATTTATAAGCCTCTTGGACCTAGACTTGTCGCTCCGGTACCGCTTGCCGTGCGGTAGCAGAGAGAACAGTTTATGACTAGGGTGGCTGGAGTCTTTGACAGTTTTTAGGGCCTTCCTCTGACACCGCCTGGTATAGAGGTCCTGGATGGCAGGCAACCTAGCCCCAGTGATTTGTTATTTCATTTTTTATTTTACCTTTATTTATACAGGTTTTTTCTCATTGAGATATCATCTCTTTTCCAGCATAGACCTTGTCCATTAGCAGCAGGGGGAACAACGTTTCAGACAAAACAACTTACATACACTAACACAACATTAAACAAAACTATAAACACACATACAGTACAACAAAAACATTGTACATTAAAAACACAAACGTCTTGACTAAAAACAGCTGGCCGAAAAACAATTACACTCTTCTATGATATATACATCGATCAAGTGTTTAAACTCCACCAACGAAACTAGATCATCACATTTTAAAATGTTCATGACAGAATTCCAGGACCACGGAGCTAAGTAACTAAAACTACTTCTACCATGTCCTGTTCTAATTTTTGGTACTGTTAGAAGCAAATCAGAATGGGACTGTAATTTATATTTATTTACTGACCTGACAAAAAAAAAACAGAGATAAAATGGCATTTTACCCAATATGGCCTTATAAATCAGTGTATACCAGTGTTTAAGCTTACGCAAGGTCAATGACGACCAGCCAACAGAGCTGTAGAGATCACAATGATGTGTTAGAGATTTCTGATTTGAAATGAACCTGAGGGCTGCATGATACACTGAATCAAGTGCTCTCAGGGTAGTGGCTGAGGCCTGCATATATATAACATCACGAAAATCTAAAACCGACAGTAATGTACATCGTACCAGCTCCTTCCTGGCCTTAAAAGAAAAACAAGCCTTATGCCTGTAATAAAATCCTATTTTCAGCTTGAGCTTCCTTATCAAGTTCTCTACACGCACATTGAAGCTCAGCTTATCATCAACCCACACACCCAAATATTTGTACACTTTAACTTGCTCTATAGTATGTCCAGCCAACGTAGCAATGACATGATTTGTAACATGCCTGGCATTTGAAAATACCATGCATTTTGTTTTACCTGAATTTAGAACCAGCTTTAAATCATACAGATTCTGTTGTATGATGTTAAATGCTCTTTGGGCATTTTCAAAAGCTAAAGATAAACTACTACCACTTGAATAAAGAACAGTGTCATCTTCATAAAAATGAACATCTGCTGTTTCAATAAGATCCCCAATGTTGTTGATATGCAAAATGAACAACAGTGGGCCCAAAATAGAACCTTGCGGAACACCTGAGAACACCTCTATGGACTCTATGGACTTACAACCATCCGCCATTACACATTGTGTAGGATTTGATAGGTAATTTATAAACCAATCTAAAGCATGACCAGTAATGTACTGGGCCATACACACTACACTCTGTAGTGCCTTGCGGTCAGAGGGTCCGAGCAGTTGCCATACCAGGCAGTGATGCAACCTGTCAGGATGCTCTTGATGGTGCAGCTGTAAAACCCTTTGAGGATCTGAGGACCCATGCCAAATCTTTTCAGACTCCTGAGGGGGAATAGGTTTTGTTGTGCCCTCTTCATGACTGTCTTGGTGTGTTTGTACCATGATAGTTGGTTGGTGATGTGGACACCGAGGAACTTGAAGCTCTCAACCTGCTCCACTACAGCCCCGTCGATGAGAACGGGGGCGTGCTCGGTCCTCCTTTTCCTGTAGTCCACAATCATCTTCTTTGTCTTGGCTACGTTGAGGGATAGGTTGTTATGCTGGCACCACACGGTCAGGTCTCTAACCTCCTCCCTATAGGCTGTCTCATCGATGTCGGTGATCAGGCCTACCACCGTTGTGTCATCGGCAAACTTAATGATGGTGTTGGAGTCGTGCCTGGCCATGCAGTCATGAGTGAACAAGGAGTACAGGAGGGGACTGATTGAGTGTCTGATGCTTTACTTGCCTGTGATTTCTCGTGGACAGATTCTCGTGGACAGATCAAACGTCAAAAATATGTCAAGGCTAATGTCAAATTGTGATTACGAGCAGCAGTTGTTCCTGGTTTTCGTCGTTGATTATTTAGATGAATCAGGATTGGGTGAATGCTGTGCTTTTACTGGTGTGGTGATTTTCAAGCCTGTGTGCGGATGATACACTGTTTCCACTAGATTACACAGCCACAAAGTCAAAATTGGCTGTATCGTAAAAATTTGCTTTTTGGCCATGATTAACACAGGTGAAATTAGTGGAAGGGAGCGGTTTGTCCGAGAATTTCTGTTTGGAGACTTCACTTCCTTCCTTTGCACAAAAGGTAATCACAATAGTTAACGGCATTCCCCACAGAAGTAAAACAGGAAATAAAAAAAGATCATTTTACTTCTGGGTAACCGAGTTGCCCTTACAGTTGTCCTATGTCAGTGCATGTTAACATTGCATTAACATTGTATTAAAGTGACATATAGAACGCATTACATTTGAGTGTTTCAGACCGAAGCGAACACAGCCAGTTGCCACCCTGTCTCACCTGAACAGAAGTCGTCAGAGTATCTGTCGTAGGTTGCGTGACAGCTCCTCTCGTCACACTCGCAGGTGTCCCCGTGGATGTCACCCCAGTCCCCTGATGGATCCACATCATAGCATGTACACTCCCCACATATGCAGGTACCTATACACACAGAAACCCACACAGAAAAAAATGCACACACACATACAAACACACTCACAATATTTTCAAAATTTGGAGTTGATTCTGCTTTCAACACATTCCCAGAGAAAACCCAGTCTAATCCTTTTTTAACTAAATGAATGTTCATGCACCACAGATATCAAACAATAGAGGACCTATGGGAACTCAACGAAAGTCAGAGTGACTACAAACATTATCCTTTGTATGGAATATTTTAGGCAGGGAAACCTTTTGAACACACAAGAGCCATCCTGCCTCTGCCTCTTGAGTTTAAGGATTAGGAGGTTGGCTGAGTCATTTTCAGTTAGTGGCAGTACCGCAATCAAAGTCTGGCTGAGAGGGAAGGCAGACTGATTCCCCCTGAGTCTCAAATCCTTGGTAGTG
Organism: Salvelinus fontinalis; assembly: GCF_029448725.1. Lineage (NCBI taxonomy): Eukaryota > Metazoa > Chordata > Actinopteri > Salmoniformes > Salmonidae > Salvelinus > Salvelinus fontinalis. The sequence goes on along the minus strand of NC_074683.1, from coordinate 17,610,854 downwards.
ACCCCAGAGTGCAGACTGTTGACAAGACAAGACCACTGCTATAAGATAGGAGGGACTGGGTTTGGGCAGGAGCATGGCAGTAGCCTTATTGGGCAGAGCAAAAGCCAATGGCAGGAGCCTAGGGGTAAGGCACTGGGCAATGGCAGGAGCAAAAGCAGGAGCCAAGGAAGGGGTACGACAATGAGCAATGTCAGAAAGCAGGATCACAAGCAGGGGGAGGAGAACAAGATTAAGTACAGTATAGGCAGATGTATGGTCAAACATGGTCAGGTCTGGAGGTCATCTGTGATAGTGGAACAACCGTGGCTCCCATGCCCTTTCTCAATCCTCCTTCCCACTCTCCTCTAACTTCCTAGCTCACGTAGCACCAACTCTCTTTTTCAGTCCTTCCCCTCTGATGAGTCTAAGCCAGGGGGCAGGTTGAGAAGTTGCCAGTGGAAATCCCATTTTCTCTTATCAGGCGCGACAGGACAGGGCAGGACAGGGCAGGACACGGCAGGGCAGGACAGGACAGGACAGGACAGGACACGGCAGGGCAGGGCAGGACAGGGCAGGACAGGACAGGGCAGGACACGGCAGGGCAGGGCAGGACACGGCAGGACAGGACAGGACAGGGCAGGGCAGGAGAGGACAGGACAGGACAGGACACGGCAGGGCAGGACAGGACAGGGCAGGGCAGGACAGGGCAGGACAGGGCAGGACACGGCAGGGCAGGGCAGGACACGGCAGGACAGGACAGGACAGGGCAGGGCAGGGCAGGAGAGGACAGGACAGGACAGGACACGGCAGGGCAGGACAGGACAGGGCAGGGCAGGACAGGGCAGGGCAGGACAGGGCAGGACAGGGCAGCCCTGGGGGGAGCCAGGTCAGTTGGCAGGCCTCTTGACCAGGGCAGAAAGATGGCAGACTTGGCCTCTGGCCCTGGATCTCCTACCCCTACTGGGAACCCTGGAGCTCAGGCATCCCTGGCTCTAGAGCCATGCCGTTTCATGCCACGAACAATATCCCTGTTCTAAAAACACGGATACAAAACCGTGAGTCCTGACTTTTACACTTGGACCTCTGAGACACACACTGAGTGTATCAAACATTAAGGACACCTGCTCTTTCCATGACATAGACTGACCAGGTGAATCCAGGTGAAAGCTATGGTCCCTCAATGATGTCACTTGTTAAATCCACTTCAATCAGTGTGGATGAAGGGGAGGAGACGGGGTTAAAGAAGGATTTTTAAGCCTTGAGACAACTGAGACATGGAGTGTGTATGTGTGCCATTCAGAGGGTGAATGGGCAAGACACAACATGTAAGTGCCTTAGAACGGAGTATGGTAGTAGGTGCCAGGCGCGTCGGCTTGTGTCAAGAACTGCAACGCTGCTGTGTTTTTTTTTACACTCAACAGTTTCCTGTGTGTATCAAGAATAGTCCACCACCCAAAAGACATCCAGCCAACGTTACAGTGTGGGAAGCACTGGAGTCAACGTGGCCCAGCATCCCTGTGGAACGCTTTCGACACCTTGCAGAGTCCATGCGCCGACGAATTGAGGCTGTTCATTAAAACAATATATATATTTATTATTATTGGCTTATAATAGGTTCTCCAGCAAAGATTTTAAGTGTTTGCCTCTTTTTACATTATTTTCAAAGAATACCAGCTTTATCTTCCCCCCACCAAGATAAGATATGTAGCATTCCTACAACCCCTTTTCTTTAAGAACCATGGTACATGGCACATGTTGTCATTGATCTGAATTTCAATCAAATCATCAGGATCAAATCATTTTGTATTTGCACTCGTATGAATGTTCACATTTAACCCAGAAATATTTCTGATGTTGACAATTTTCCAAAGCCTGCCAATTTGGGGCATATCATTAGAACCAACGAACAAACAAGGTGATTCAGATGAAAAGATGGGGATGGGGATACATTGAATTGGTCGGGAGACATCCACAGTGAGTTGTCAATCAAATCACTGAGTGAGCACGGGAGGTGAGAGAATACTGGAGGGGGATGATCATTTTTCACTGCTATAAATACCACTTATTCTTTGGAATAAGGATGCAGTGATCAAGCGAGCATCCGCTTTGAGGACTTATTTACCTTGATCCCTTTCTGATGATGATTTAGTGTCATCTTGAAAAGGCTCCGCTATAGCAATACAAATGTTCCTATTACTAATGGCTTGTTTCTATGTCAGTTTAGAATGACGTTTTATACTGAGGTAAGTAACTTAAATGGTACGTGGAGAGTAACATACACACACACACACACTGGGTGTGTGTATTTCCTTTCACAGAGTGACTACTGCAGTCTGGGACAGGTCTTCACAGAGTGACTACTGGAGTCTGGGACAGCTCTTCACAGAGTGACTACTGCAGTCTGGGACAGGTCTTCACAGAGTGAATACTGCAGTCTGGGACAGCTCTTCACAGAGTGACTACTGCAGTCTGGGACAGGTCTTCACAGAGTGACTACTGCAGTCTGGGACAGGTCTTCCTCCTCCAGTTGAACACAATCTCACTGATTAGTCAGGCACCACAGACACTGTGGAAACCAAACACAACGCCTGATTTTGGACTGAGGGAAACTGTAGGTTTCTAGTAGGGTAACCCACCTGAAAGTTTTATTTCTGCATTGCTCTATCTGTTGCACCTACCACAATGTACACTTCTCTTTGAGTTTCAATGTATTGGTAGCCAGTTAGTCTCTCTCTCTCTCCCTTTCTCTCTCGCGCGCGAGCATTCTCTCTTTTTCTTTATCTCTCTCTCTCTCTAATTTCCTCTCTCACGCTCTCTCACTCTCACTCTCACTCTCTCCTCATTCTGCAGTACTGGTAAGTAGAGTGGTAAAGGTGCAGTTGTATTCACACCGTGTCAGCAGTCCACTTGACCACAAATGAGAAATTCAGCTCTGTGGTCGAGTTCAGTCCATGTACCACTCACCCTTAATTTTTGCTGAAGAGCTCACGGGGACAATTTCTGCAGTGGGCTTTTTCTCCTGCCTGTCCAAGCTCAGATGAGAATTTCAGTGGAATATACAAAATGAGGGATTTTTTTTATCTTTCTCTCTCTCCCTTTCTACCCCTCTCCTGCTCTCTCGCTCTCTCTTTCTATCTCTCTCTCTGTTCTCTCTCGCTCCTTCTATCCCCCCACAACTCGTTTCTCTCTCTCTCTCTCTCTCTCTCTGTCTCTGTCTCTGTCTCTGTCTCTGTCTCTGTCTGTCTCTCTACACAGGCAGTACTAGTTTTGGAACTGTGCCAGAGGTAGCCCTCAGTCTCATCTGTACCTGTCAGTGAGCTAAGTTAGACTGAAATGAGGCCCTCTCATCTGTGTCTGCTTAGTCATACACACTTTCCCCGCCGGTCCCCCTGTCGCATCTCCGCAACAACAATCAACCTCCAGTATCCATGGAGCAACTAAGATGATGAGACAAAGCAACTGGGTATGGGTATCACCAACCACAGTATGATTGAATTATCTCAATATCTAGATGAAAGACATTGAGAGATGTTCTCTTCGTGTTTTTTAATTCTCTCTGTTAAATGTTACATCTGTGCTCCCTTTCTAGCTCTCTTTCTCTCGCCATGTCCTCTGCTCTTTTTCCATCCTCCCTCTCACTATCTGTCTTCCTCTTCTCTCTGTCTCATCCTCTCAGAGACTCAGTGGGACCGACCTCTGTTGCTGCAGATCTTGCCATCCGGAGACGTGCATCTCCGTTTGCTCTCCCACGGGCTGATGTCACACTGTAATTCACATTTGTCTCCATGCCAACCGGCCGCGCAGTAACAGTTGCCACAGTAACACTGGCCGTGGCCTGGAAGCAGAACAGAATGCAACAGTCACACAGAGACGAACAAACGACTTCATCTTTACATAGCATACAACAAGAAACCTGTTGTCATCGTTGAATCGTTGGGTGTCACTTTGTGAAAACATTTTCTGCCTTTTTGATTATAATTATTTATTCATTATTTCATTTGATAATGTATATATGATGGGGACATATATATGTTGATTCGTTAACAATAGTTATAATAGTCCAGTAATAAACCATTTATAAGGCATGTATATATATATATATATATATATATATGTATATATATATATATATATATATATACATGCCTTATAAATGGTTTATATATATATATATATACATGCCTTATAAATGGTTTATTACTGGACTATTATAACTATTGTTAACGAATCAACATTTCTGTCAATGTAGGTTTATCCCAGAGGATAATTCCACAAGGTACTTTTACAGCCACATAAATTAAGTAAAGCAGTCCCCTTTTACAGTGACTTAAGAAAGCATTCATATTCATAAAGTCAAAACGGATTAAATATAATTTTTTTTCCCCCTCACCCATCTACACAAAGCGAAAAAAGTGTTTTGATATGTTTGCAAATTTATTGAAAATCAAATACAGATATACTCTATCCAATTTACATAAGTATTCACACCCCTGGGTCTACTTTGTAAAAGCACCTTTGGTAGTGATTACAGCTGTGAGTCTTTCTGGGCAAGTCTCTAAGAGTGTTCCACGCCTGGATTGCGCAACATTTGCCCATAATTTTTTTCAAAATGTTTGACGCTCTGTCGGCGCACTGGGCCTTTTAACAGTCCCGGTATTAGTGGACCGATATTGTCCTCTTTAGTGCAGGCAAAAAAACATTCTCAGCACCCCGCCCCCAAACATCTTCCCACGGCTATGTACCCCTAAAATGATGCAGCCACCACTATTCTTGAAAACATGGAGAGTGGTACTCAGTAATTTGCCCCAAACAGAGCAAACAGGATGAATCTTTTCACTCTGTCAATTAGGTTAGTATTGTGGAGTAACTACAATGTTGTTGATCCATCCTCAGTTTTCTCCTATCACAGCCATTAAACTCTGTAACTGTTTTAAAGTCACCATTGGCCTCGTGGTGAAATTCCTGAGCGGTTTCCTTCCTCCTTCCAACTGAGTTAGGAAGGACGCCTGTATCTTTGTAGTGACTGAGTCTATTGATACACCATCCAAAGTGTAATTAATAACTTCACCATGTTCAAAGGGATTTTCAGTGTCTGCTTTTTTTAAATCCATCTACCAATAGGTGATCTTCTTTGCGAGGCATTGGAAAACCTCCCTGGTCTTTATGGTTGACTCTGTGTTTAAAATTCACTGCTTGACTGAGAGACCTTACAGATAATTGTATGTGTGGGGTACAGAGATGAGGTAGTCATTCAAAAATCACTATTATTGCACACAGAGTGAGTCCATGCAACTTACTATGTGACTTGTTAAGCACATTTTCACTCCTGAACTTATTTAGGCTTGCCATAAGAAAGGGGTTGAATACTAATTGACTCAAGACATTTCAGCTTTTCATTTTGAATTAACTTTAGAACCATTTTGAGAAACTGAATTCCGTTTTGACATTATGTGATGTGTCGGGGCAGTAACACAAATGTCAATTGAATCCATTTTAAATTCAGACTAAAACAACAAAATGTGGAAAAAAGTCAAGGGGTGAAGTACTTTCTGAAGACACACTGTGTATTCTGGTAATTAGGTGCACCTTTAATTACAGTTATTACAGACACCGCCGTGTTCCAAATGGCACCATATCACCTATATATACATAAATAGATAATGAATAGGGTGCCATTTGGGAAGCAGGCACTGTCAATCTCTGTGCTTCGAATCTCCTGAAAGAAATGGAATGACTTTGTCTCTCACAATGGACTGATGGGGAGAGAACATAATGTGTCTTATTTCAAATTAAATTAGCGAACGGTTAATTAAAGTTGACAACCAGGCGATCCCAAACCTTCGGGAACCGTTAGGATAAGTATAGTACCACCACTAAGTGATTCAGAAAACATTAGGTCAATCTTTAATTAACTTCCTGTTAACCTTTTGTCCAATTAAACTGTGGAATGTTTTTCCTATTGAACAAGAAGGTTTACAGATTGCACTGTCAGAAGTGCATTTGATTGTGCAAAGCCTGTGGTCTTGTGCTAAGTTACCCGGCTGCTTGAACATACTGTACTGTACGCATGCCTCCCCACTGATGTTCTAACCCCGTGTCTCTCCCCGTGTCTCCCACTCTATTTCTAACCTGTCTGAAAGGAATATGGCATTCCACTATCTTTGGAAAAAAGAGGTGCGTTTGATTTGCACGGGCACAGCATGTCCCAGATAGAGGGAGTTTGACACTTGCTACTGGTTGCGTACATTGGATTACTTTTCAGCCAGGTTTGCTGTCAGAGCTAAACGGGCGATGCCACAGGACTGCCAGTTCCTTAATCTAGTGTCAACTCCCTCTATATAGGGGAGATGCTGCTTCTTCTGAACATGCAATGTTAAGCCACTAGCTGCAATTGACTGAATCCCAGCTAGAGTAACCCGACCAGGGTAAGAGAGCATACCACAGCCAATACTGGAGACAGTTTCCATCAAATCCTGCATTAGGTCTTAAACAGTAAAGCTGTTTGTTTAAATGATATTCTAAACCAGGTCAGAGAAAACAATTTGATAACACAGTCTGTCTCAGTGGAAACCATGGTCTGTTTGATGTGGAGGACGTATTCTAGTGGCTACCTCCACACACACACCACACACGGGCTCGGGGGCGTACCTCCACACACCTCTCCGGTGTCCTCGTCCAGACACTCGCTGTCGTCACACTCACAGAAACGTCCTGTTACCAGACTCTTGCCATCGGGGTCGTGACACATGCAGCTGCCGCAGTGACAGGAGCCTGTCAGAGACACAAACGTCGGTGTGTGTGTGTCTGTGGTGTGAGTGTGTGTGTGTGTGTCTCATCTGTCTCTCTGTCTTGATGTGATGCACATTAAGGGGTGAGGACACAGCTGGTTTGCAGATGTGCTTTGGGAGGGGTTGTGTGTCTCCACGTTGGAGGCTCAGGCTGGGAAGCCTGTGCAGTGTTTGTGTGTACATCTGCTCTAGGTCCGTAAGGCAGGGTGACAGCATGCTGTGAACGGATTTGCATTCGCACATGCTGATTGGTCTTGCAATCAGGCCACACACGTACTCACAAAAACACAGACACACAGACACGCGCACGGTCACAGGCAAGATCGTTAGGGTTATCCACAGGTGGGTATGGGGAGTCTGAGGTAATACGCTTGTGCCTTCAGACGTGCAAGCACGCCCATTAGGGCTCTGCTCAAAAGTAGTGCACTATATAGCGAATAGGGTGCAATTAGGGACGACGCCACAGCTACTTTTCCTGTGTCTGTCATTTTTTTGTCGTGTACCTGTGCTCACATAAGAGAGAGAGAATAACAGAGACGACACAAGGATAATCAAGCATGTGTCATACCTTTGTTAGCGAGACAGAGCGAGGTGAGATACCTGTGTCAGTATGAAAGAGGTTGCGGTGCGACGACAGTGTACAGTATACCTGCGTTGGAGCACACTACTCCCTGTGGGTTTCTGCACAGCTCCTTGCTCTTCTTGTTGGTCAGGTTACAGTCTTCCTGGTACTGACAGGCCTCCCCGAACCAGTCGTCATCACACTCACACTTCCCACAGTGACACACGCCGTGGCCTAGAGGGGGAGGGAGACGGCAGAGTCCGATCAAACGCTGCGAGAGGTGTAAGACCTGCGTTAGAGCATTTAGAGACAATGGAGTATTTTTGATCGGCTGATGTCGAAGGCACAGTGCATAGTGTGGACATTGAAGTTCTCGCACGCAGACACACATTGTGTTGCTAATGCACAGGCACACAAGTGCTCGGACACTCACCTGCACACACACATAGTCATACATTTCACATGTATGTGCACACACGTGGTTGCTCTCACAAACACACACACACACACACACACACACACACACACACACACACACACACACACACACACACACACACACACACACACACACACACACACACACACACAACCTTACATTAGCCAGTTAACTGAAAGGGAGACACTTGGCATCCCCTCAGTTCTGATAAGACGCCAACGCTCTTCAGTCTAACTAGATGATGCAATAATCCTCCAATCCAATCCTTACATTTTTATTTAACTAGACAACTCAGTGAAGAACAAATTCTTACTTACAATGACGGCCTAGGAACAGTGGGTTAACTCCCTTGTTCAGGGGCAGAACGACAGATCTTTCCCTTGCAAAAAACCCCAGCTCGGGGATTCGATCTAGCAACCTTTCAGTTACTGGCCCAATGCTCTAACCACTAGGCTACCTGCCAGCCCTTACACAACAGAAGTAAGCCATGATGATTAGGATGTATACTATAGAGAATTCCTTCCTCTTGTAATATTATTCAAATATCACATCTTAAAACAAAGTGTTGGGAGAGAAGAGGGTTTAGGTAGAAGGACACGTTTTAAAGAGGCTCCCAGTGCTAGGCCGTGTTGCTCTAAAGGCAGACCTACATTAGATTGCGTAACTGTTGTAATAAGGCCAGCAGGATAATAGGCTTAACTGCCTCTGACACCATTACAGACATGATTGCTAGACAAAAATAAGGATTTTAATTCTTCCTAATCAAAAAGGGTTCTGCTGCCTTAAGGTCGTCTCTCTCACACATACTTCCCCCCTCTCATTGATCTCCTTTGCTCTCTCTCTCTCTGTCTCTCTCTCTCTGTCTCTCTCTCTCTGTCTCTCTCTCTCTATGTCTCTCTCTCTCTCTGTCTCTCTCTCTCTCTGTCTCTCTCTCTCTGTCTCTCTCTCTCTGTCTCTCTCTCTCTCTGTCTCTCTCTCTCTCTGTCTCTCTCTCTCTGTCTCTCTCTCTCTGTCTCTCTCTCTCTGTCTCTCTCTCTCACACTCTTTTCCTCTCTCTTCCCCATTCTCTCTCTCTCTCTCCCTGTTTCAGCAGATGAAACATGACAACTTTGAAAAGGGAAGAAAATACCCAGATAGCACATAGCACAACGTTCTGGGAACAAAATGCTTCTTAGAGTTTGGCGAGCTTGGTGAGATTGGTTGTCCTTTGGTTATTTTGTATACAACCTTGCCACAACTTTCTGGGAATGGTGCAGGATAGTTGGCTTTGGAACATTCTACGCACATTTAAGGAACTTCACCAATTTTTCATTTTTTTTCTTGGTATTTCATTAGTTTAAGTTAACAGAATGTTTTCTAAAAGTTCAAACATGGTTACATTTAATGTACATTTTGGTGGTGTTGTATTAGCAACATTCTCCAACTGGTTTTACATTGGGAATGTTCTGAAATAGTTCAGAGAATGTTAAGAAACAAGGTTCTTCTGTGGGAATTTCAGTACTTCAGCATAAGGTTTCCTACAGGTTTTCTCGTGGTTCTATTTGAAGTAATTTTCTCGAATTGTTTTCAGAGAACGTTAAGAAAACTTTCCATAAAAACTTTAGTAACATTCAGAGAACGTTCTAAGAATGTTATTTAAAAACATATACATTCCGTTCTCAGCATCAACAAAACTCTCTATATCCTCTATCTCAGGGCTCTCCAACCCTGTTCTTGGAGAGGTACCCTCTTGTAAAGTTTTTGCTCCAACCCTAGTTGTAACTAACCTGATTCAACTTATCAACCAGCTAATAGTTAGAATCAGGTGGTCTAAATTAGGGTTGGAGTGAAAACCTACAGGACGGTAGCTCTCCAGCAACAGAGTTGGAGATCCCTGCTCTATTTTGCTAATTAAGTGTGTCAGGTGTATTGGCCACACCTGATCTTAATGAGTGCTTGTTTCCTTTGAAACGGGGTCTATTTGAATAGACTAAAACTAACAGCTTTGTATGAGTAAAAAAACATGGTATGCTAGCATTAAAAGTCTTATTGCAACATGTTCTCGGAACGTTATTTAATTACCTTCAAATATCCTCTAATTTCCGTTCTCAGAACATTAATAAAACCTCCAGGGAACCACAGTAAAAAGGTCTCAGAACCTCCCTTTAACCGAAAAATATACATTCCCAAAAAACAGGCAAAATTTCCACTTCAGTTCTCAGAACGTTAAAAAAAAAACACTCAGTTTTACCGGTCAGGAAACGTATGGCTTCATTCCCAGAACCAATGGGAAACCCAAAAAAATGTTTCCATAACTTCCAACGAGCTAAATGTGCTAGCTGGGTACATTATGTTAAAACACATTTTCCAATAAATGTGTAAGAAACCATATTTGTTGTGTGGTTTCACAGCCATATTTGTTTGAATCACTTTAATCTTCTGTAAAACACATTCCAGTGGTGAAGATTAGCGGTTGTTGACTGTAAGTATATCTAATTTCCGTCTCTGAAATTGAGGGCCAAAAACACGTTTAGGTATTCTGGGGGTTTGTGAAACTGCTTTGTCTGTGTACCATTACTCATAATTCTAATAGCTGAAGTGTGCAATGTTGAACACGGGGGAATTCATACAATGCATATGAGGTCTGTTGACAAGTTATTATAAATGTTTGCTCTAGTCGCTTTTTGCTGGGGCCTTGCATGTCATACTCCATCATTTGTCTGCCTCGTCCATCATGGAAATGTGATGTCCTCTTCAAGGGCTATCCATCAGGCCATAAAAATAGGCCTTGTCCTCATCACGCTCCTCTCATTACTGATCTGTCCCACCAGACTGCAGAGGAGTTTTTTTTATACCCAGGTTATTTCATATCATGTAGTGTTGTTCTATCCAAAACACTTATCTTAAAAATATCCATGCAAAAAGTGGAAATGTCCACAATCAAATGTCTCCGTTCTATCCCCTTGTCGCTTTTGTTTAAGTACACAACTCAAGTGAAGGTGTCCAGCTCAAGTATTTACTGATTCGGTGCTCATGTATTTTATTCAATCCTTCTTAAAAGAAAGGGGGAAAAAATGCAGGATTCATCTGTCATGCTAAGTATTTTGCCAATGTAGCAATCAAAAATAAGTCATTTACTCAAACAACTGAAAAACAACCCCAAAAGTATGGAGAAATGTTTGTTATCTAGATGTAAAACAGATCTATGTCATTATTATTACGATGAAGTGCAACAATGGTGGCTAGTGGTGGACAGAATGTGTCCTGTGGGTAGCTGTAGAGCAGCTGTATTCTCAACAACACTCGCTTCTCTGAGTGTTAAAGCCATCATCAAAGCTGTCAGCACGTCACAGGCCGAACCCAGCCCCAGAATATGGCGTCCATCTGAATAACCTTCAACTGAAAGACAACATAGCCAAGCCCGGGCAGGCTGAGGCTTCCACCATCACAGCTGTACATGTTACTATAGTGTATTGAAGTGTTTGTACGACTTAATGACTACGCTCCCACGTCTTCTTGTGCTCTCGCCAACTCCGTTGCTGTCAGTGTCAAGACATGGGGCCCACATTGTCAAGTCTATGGGGCCCATATGTTGATGGAGGACAGAGGAAACTTGAAGTGTCAAAACTTGAAATGAGTTTAACTTTGATGGATAAACAGATGCATGGTGAGGTCTTTGTGCATTTTCATCAGTCTCTGAGTGGCCGGTGCCTAAGAGATAGCAGGGCTTGCTGTCCCTCCTCAGTTTAAGAACTGTCTCCCTTAGCCATAGGGTGCCCGGATCCTTCTTTACTGATTGACAGACATATTTAGCCAATGTCACGCTCGGACAGATAGACCCAGCCAATGATAATGAGGCAGATAGACAGATTCAGCCAATAAGCCCTTGGGAAAGACTTGATCAAGCCCAGCAGCTGTGGGAGTTAAAGATAGGTGATGCACCGTCACCATCAGATAAACTGTTTACGGGGAGAGAAGCAATGACTCATTCAGGAGGCTAATTTGAGTGTTTTTTATTCGTCACGTCTTTCCTGTCCGCTGATAAATGGGGGATATATCATTGAGATAGAGGTGAACAACAAAGTGGGCTTGTTTGAAACACAGTTTAAGATAATAATGAAGCAATCTTGAGTGATATAACCTACCCTGAGTGTTCAGCTAAAAATGGACAAAGATGGTGATGTGTCATTCCTGTTATGAGCTACTCATTAGACTTTACCATGACACATCCAGCTGTATATGGAGTGGATTTCAACAATATATAAAAACAGGGATATGTAACATTTCAATTACTCATGAAATTAGCTAAAAAGAGAGAACAGGACTGTCATTAAGAATCTCAAACTAGTTTTAGTTAACACCCACACTAAAACAGTTTATTTTTTAAACACATGAAAAATATAGATTTTTATAATTATGTATATTTCAGCAGCTTAGGGAAAGAAAAAAAATGCATGAGCCCCAAAATCTATAGTTGATGAGAGTATTGAGATAGTGAAGGAGGCGTGTGTTGTTGCAGAGACCCGCGCTTGTCAAAAATAAGAGCCGGCATAAATCCTCCCATCACGACGATATGACGGTTGTTTAGGGTGAGCTCCGTTCTGTAAACCGCTGGCTGGCTCTGTGGAAGACACAAGTCTTCTGTGGAGTCTTCAGTTAATACAACCTCCACAAGTAAGTATTTCACTGTTAGTCTACACCTGTTGTTTACGAAGCATGTGACAAATACAATTTGATTTAATTCAAGACTATTATACAAAAACGATGAGGACCCCTAGCTGAAAACCTGGTTCTGTAATGAGCAAATTAGGAAAAACGTTTGATTGTCTTCTGTGTTCATTTACTGCTTGGTTCCCGGGTTTTATAGTCTGATGGCATTTTCCCATTCACTGTCTCTATTAAACACAGAAAAATGTTGGTAAGTAATTATTCCATCCTTGCTCTCTTTTCTTCTGTGATGCAGAGCGTGAAATGGCTGCACGTCAGGTCACGTCTTCGGCGAGAGAGGAAGGAGTCACGCGTCTCAAGTAATAATCTATCCTTATAGAGCCGCAGAAGGCTAGGAAAGAGACCAGAGTCATAGATAGACCACGAAAAAGAGTGAAAAGCAACAGTAAATTAGTCTTTTTAATTCTATGAGTCCAAAACACATTGTGAAGTTTGTTTCTTCTTCATGGAAGCGATGGGCAATAACTGTCCCCTGATTGTCCAGAACTGTACAGTTGCGAATCTGAACTGCTGGAAAATATATAACGGAAGGATACCAGCCGGGTACAGTTAACGAGATTATGCAAAAATAGTCAAAAATAAATAGATTCAGCCAGTATTTCTGACAGTAGGTGCTAAAAAGCTAAAAGGGTCCCCCCAAAAATAGTGTATAACACCACAGTACCACAGTATTATTCATGATCATTGCGCTGGCACATGGCTGCAGTGTTCCAAGCATGAAACGGTCTAATGTAACTCCCTGAGGAACCTGAACACACATCAGAGAGCAGCTCTCAACCTTTCCTTCATAGCCGCCACTGGACCCATTAGGTGAGTCATCATACTAGCACACAGTGCATCACATCTGTGTTAGAGCACATCAAAATATACACCAGGAAGGAAAGAAATGGAGAATGAGGGACAGGGTAATAAGGTATAATAATAAGTACAGCAGAGTACTGTAGAATCCTCGCTGCAAATTCAGAGACCAGTAAATCCGTAGTCGACAAAGGGTGTTGTTCTATTGGTGGACGAAGGGACGGGACATTTTCAATAACATCAACAATTGCAATGAGGACATCAAATGCCATTTTTCCCGCAAAAAAAAAGTAACAAATATTTTTCCCGCAACAAATAAGAGAAGTCTCTCTAAAGAGTAGTCTTTATGTGGTTGTAATCTAACCAGACAACAACCAGAATATTACGTCGTTCCTGTGACATCTGGCTTGTGGATCATAATGCCAAAATATCTTCTACAATAGTTTGCCTCAAGTTTGGAGGATATAAGATTCCTGTTCAAGTGAGCCATGGAAACTCTCCCTTTCCTGCATTCAGGGAATGTGGGGAAACCTTTTTCTTACAGCACACTGACGTGTACTCAACTTGACGAAGATGATGCATCTGCCAGACACCCACAACTGTTGTGTCCAAAGGAGTCGGAACTACTCAGAGGCAGGCAGGGGGGGATTTCAGATTAAGCCAAGCCCAGAATTACGTAACTCCCCTGGGGTGGGATCGCCTTGTGCCGTGGCAGGGGTGACTGGAGGCAGGACTGCCTGGAACAGAACAGTGAAGGCGACTCTGAAACCCCAAAGCCTTCAGTAGGGAGAGAGAGAGAGAGAGAGAACTGAACTCACATCTAAAGACCTTTCTGACAGAGCACAGCTAGGGCAGTCAATCAGCAGAAAAGGGATTTTCTCTTGCCCGTTTTCTTACTTTCCCCTTTCAACCAACCACCCCTCAGAGATGGAGGAGAGAGGAGGACACAAAGAGATGATCAAATCCACACAAATCATAAAGATACAGATTCTTTCAGACTGGAGAGACATTTAGCTTTTTGCTGAAGGTCCTCTGGGGGAAGAGAAGGAGAGTTGGCGTACCAAAAGGGTTGAGAGCATCTGACCCATGCAAAATGAGTTGCTAAAAGGCCCAATGAAGACGTTTTTATGTCAATATCAAATCATTTCTGGGTAACAATTACTGGGTAATTACCTTACTGTGATTGTTTTCATTTAAAATTGTCAAAAATAAGAAAAAATAGCTTCTTGGCAAGAGCAATTTCAATTTCTTTCTTTCTTCTTTCTTTCTTGTATTAGGACTGGGGAGGGGAAAACTGAAAACTAGCTGTTATTGGTCTATAAACTAATTCACCAGGCAGGCCAAAACTCCATTCCAGCAAAACAGGCTGAAATTTCAGGCGGTCTTTTCAAACAGCTCGTATTACACTAAAAGTCCATTATCATAATCTTTTTACATTTCACACTATTATTCCAACCTCATAGTGTGGAAATATATATGTAACGGATGTGAAATGGCTAGCTAGTTAGCGGGTACGCGCTAGTAGCATTTCAATCAGTTACGTCACTTGCTCTGACACTTAAGTAGGGTTGCCCCTTGCTCTGCAAGGGCCGTGGCCTTTGTGGAGCGATGGGTAACGATGCTTCGTGGGCGACCGTTGTTGATGTGTGCAGAGGGTCCCTGGTTCGCGCCCGTGTCGGGGCGAGGGGACGGTTTAAAGTTATACTGTTACATATATACAACACGGGCAATCACATTTTTGACTGCACTGGGCCTTTAATTCATCTTCAATGAATAAACCAAATAAAAGTGTAATTATAACCCATTTGGCAATAAATCGTTACTTGCAAGACCGAATTACCATTATCATCTGCGAAGGTGAATACTTGTCTTCAGTAAGGAAGACGTGGAGTTCACTCACTGCATCCGTTTATGCAGTATTCCAGAACACCTTGATCTTGATGGGAAGGTTGACCTACCTACAACAATTTGCACCGTTCTTAACATCTTTAAACAACATTCACTCGCTAGCCTCATCTGATGATTACTTCAAGAATGAGCTTTGCACATAATTCCCATTCAGATCACCTTGAACAGGCTGCTAGTAACCTGTTGTGCCCCAGGTCTTACTTAGTGTGTCTGGCAGTGGGGGGAAAAATTAGGCATCAAAGAGAGAGAGAGAGAGAGAGAGAAACCAGTTATTTCACCTGGCTCATTAAAAAATGGAATAATCCTATAAAAAAATTACACAAAAAAATAACACTAAACACTGTGAAAGGGATGGAAACATTGCCACGTCGAGTCGCCATAATTCTGGGAGGACCACGTACAGAACAAAAACACATTTATATACCAAAGGAATGACATGTTTTAATTGTGCACCAATTAAAGGTTACTACGCAAACAATGGGGAAAGTTCAATCAAGTTGTGGCCGTTTACATACAATAGATCATTAAAGATGACTTTATTCCTGGGATCCTCTCCTATTTTCTGTTTTATACTGTTGTTTTCGTGATAATATTAAGCCAATAGACAGAAATATACAAGGCTGATCAGGGACAAACCAAGACAAAAACAAAACAGATAACAGGTAAGTCCTGCACAGGACTGCAGTAGCATATTTCCCCCCAGTAATGGCAATTTATAGGGAATAGGGTGTTTAGGACTAACACATGATCCTGGGAACGCTCGGGCAGAGTGCCCACCAGATTTAAATGGGCCCTTTTTGCTCACATGGAATTATGGCGGCCGGGGGATTTCAGGGAAAACTAGGAGTCTGCCACCTCTGAGTGAACTCTGTTACCTCTTTGTAATGTTGATAGGAAATTAGACTACCGTCATACTATTCAAAAGCATGCCATGCCTTACTGTTATCAACAAAAACGATGCACATTGTGTCTTTCTGTTTGCACAACAGATGGACAGAGGAGACAAGGACTTCATGCGAATCAAACCTCCAGGCGGCTTGAGATCGCAAACGAGATACAATAGTATATTGTCTCTCAAACCTTTGAAGAAATGTCCCATGATCAGACATTTTGCAGTGACAAACAGCTAACTCAACATGCCAGACAGACATGTATCTTGCTACTGAACATCTCTCCCAGATTCAAGCCAATTCCTTCTCAGACGACTGCAGCGGCGAGTCGCTACAAGTCGCTACTTGTTGCTTTGGCTAGCGGTGCATCTAGGCCACGTGTCACTGATGAATAGCATCCAAAGGAAAAGCTCAAGTTCAATTGCAGCCCAGCTAATGTGTTCAGAGGAAGAAAACCCATCGTTTAGCCCTAAGGAGGAAAATCCATAGAATCTTATCTGGGGTTAGTTGGGAGAGGCAGAGATAAGTGAGCCACAGGAAGAGCATGGATGCTGGGCACAGAACAGCGGCGAGAGAACATGGCAAATGCAGTGAGAGAGAGAAGTGCTCAATTTGGTCGTCTTCTTACTGTTTTGAGTAACATTGACATGTGAGTGTGGTTGTAGGCAGTTACACACATGTGGATGAATGTGCAAGTGTGCGTGCGTGTGTGTGTGTGAATGTCTAACTCCAGACATTGGCCCATTTTGCAGTGTGTATGGGTGAGTGAAACCCCATTATCAGGCTGAGGCAGAACCTTCACTCTCCGGACCCGTGAACCATAATGAGCTCCTCACCAGCTCCCAACCTGTCTGCCCAAATAAATCACTCTCCCCCTCACACACAGGCAAGCAGGTGCAGGTGCACACCAGTGGCGGTCGGTGCCATTTTAAGATTAGGGAGGACACGTTTTTTTAGGAGCATGACCTTATTTTTACTTCCCCATTTCGTTTCGTTTGCTTCCGTTTAAGAAACGTTTTTCAACAGAATCAGCAGAATGAATACATCCCTGATCACCCGCACACAGTTCACTTTCATAGCAGCCACATTCAAACAGCATGATCACTTGTCTCGTTGTATAATTCCTGCTCGCATCTACACACCCTCCGCCTCTCACATTTTCTCTTCACTTGTGGACTTCAGTGCACAACACAACAGCTGTCTGTGACCAGGCGGAAAAAACGTTCCACGCCAAACCGCTAATCGATACAGCCTACATCGTTGTCACCATATTAGCTAACATCTTAGTAAGCTTAGTTAGCTATCTTGTTGGATAGCCTTACCCAGCTAGCTAACAAAGAATCCCTCTCTGTTTAAGCTGGGTGTTTGAGTAGGCTGAACTAGCTAGCTGCATCCGCTAGCTAAGTAAGTGAAAGTGAAAAAAAATACAAAATATAGCTTGCTCTCTCTCTCTCTCTCACTCTCTCCTGCTTCTCCTTCATTTTTGAAGAAATGTATGTGTTCAAAACTGTTAAACTACTGTCTTTCTTTGTCTTTGAGTCAGCTACTCACCACATTTTATGCACTGCAGTGCTAGCTAAATGTAGCTTGTGCTTTCAGTATTAGATTAATTCTCTGATCCTTTGATTGGCTGGACAATATGTCAGTTCATGCTGCAAGAGCTCTGATGGTTGGAGGACGTCCTCCGGAAGTTGTCATAATTACTGTGTAAGTCTATGGAAGGGGGTGAGAAACATGAGCATTCTAGGTTTTGTATTGAAATCAATGTACCCAGAGGAGGACGGAAGCTAGTTGTCCTCTGGCTACACCATAGTGCTACCCTACAGAGTGCTGTTGAGGCTACTGTAGACCTTAATTGCAAAGCAGTGTGTTTAAATCAATTATTTGGTGACATAAATTTCACAGGAGGTGGGTGGCACCTTGATTGGGAAGGACGGGCTCGTGGTAATGGCTGGAGTGGAATAAGTGAAATGGTATCAAATACATCAAACGTGTTTGATGCAATTCCATTATCTCGGTTCCAACCATTATTATGAGCCGTCCTCCCCTCGGCAGCCTCCACTGGTGAATATATTTTGTATAGTTTCATTTAAAAAGCATAATCTTTTAAATGTTACTATGTAGAAGAAGAAAAAATTCACTGAAGAGGATGGTCCTCCCCTTCCTCCTCTGAGGAGCCTCCATTGGTGCACACGTACACACATACACTAACACACACTCTCCTGAAGGAGCTCACTTGCACACCCACATGTACGCACACACACACACACACACACACACACACACACACACACACACACACACACACACACACACACACACACACACACACACACACACACACACACACACACACACACACACACACATGCCTTTAGGCCTGTTCAAGACTGTAAATCTTTACCCCAAAATCTATTTATTACTTTCAAGTTCATGAAATTGGATAGTAAAGTAGCTGTTACGATGGTATTCATCAGTGTGAATGCTTTGATTTAGTTCCACTGGTTTCAAAGAAGAACGATTGCAGCATGTTTCAGGATAATTTGTATCAGGTGTTCAGGATATGGAATGTTTGGCGACTGCACAGCAGTTGCTATCTGGTAATACAACAAGTTAAATGTTCAGATGCTTGAAGTGCCTGTAGAAATGTTATTAACAAACAATGCATAAAGTGCTTCCCTTCCACATAATAAGAGGAAATAGGAATAAATATGAACCCCAATACAGCTAAAAAAAAATCACATTTGATTGACAGTAGCTTAATAACACCAATTCCCCTTGGAAAGACAAAATTATTTCGGGGTTTTTTTCCACAAGAAAGAATCTCGAACTTGAGTTGTTTTATTTTTCCAAATACATTTATTTCATTACGCCCAGAGCCATGATCCCTGTAGTCCATGACTGGATGTCAGCACTCAAAATGTCTTTATTATTTCAAGGAACAATGCCAATAACCACAAGAGACTGAAGAGGATGAGGGAAAGAGTGGACATATTTGATGCTAGAGAGGTGTGCACTCAAGCTCAAACTACTCCATGGATTTGTGTGGACGCACATCTCCTTTCTGAGAACAATTACCGAAATGTCAACCGAACGGCCGCCCAACTTCAAAAACAGACGGGCTATCTATCAGAAGCTAATGCCACCATGACGCATGTGGACGGCAAGCTGTCTATTCTAAAATGTATGATTTTTCTGATGTGTGTTCTAGAACTAATAAGGCCAGAGCATTCTTATTATGTACCGATAAAGCAGTGACCGGTCAGACCAAATGACTACTTTCAAAATGTACTTTTCGATCTCTATTGAAATGAATGGCTGTCACATTTAAATGAGCTTCCAGCTGCTGAGGAAAGGGGAGAGTGGGGTAAGTTGAGCCTTGTTTCTAAGAAACTGTCACGACTCCCGCTTCGGCGGTCGTCGCCCACTAGCCGCCACCGATCCCTTTTCCCTTTTCTGTTAGTTTTGTCTTATTAAATGCACCTGTTCCGTTTTGTGTTTTCTTGATTTGCTTCCCTATATAAGCGTGTGGAACCCGCCCTTTGTCATGCAGGATTACTTTTGTGTTCACGTTTGTGTCGTAGGTGTTGTTGTGCTCCGGACCGTGTTTACCCTGTGTTTGGGTTGGTCAGTGTTTTGCGCCCTGTGTGTTGGGCATTACCATTTCCGGTGCCGGAATAAAGTGCATTTTTCCCCTGGAACTCTCTGCTCTCTGCTCTCTGCACCTGATTCCTACCAACACACCTAGTCAGCCGTGACAGAAACCATACACAAAATGTATAATTTGGTCCAAATACCGCATGAAGTGCTTTGAAAGGTTGGTAATGGCTCACATCAACACCAATATCCCAGAAACCATAGACCGACTCCAATTTGCATACCGCCCAAAGAGATCCACAGATGATGCAATCTCTATTGCACTCCACACTGCCCTTTCCCACCTGCACAAAAGGAACACTTATGTGAGAATGCTATTCATTGACTACAGCTCAGCGTTCAACACCATAGTACCTTCAAAGCTCATCACTAAGCTAAGGATCCTGGGATTAAACACCTCCCTCTGCAACTGGATCTTGGTCTTCCTGACGGACCGCCCCCAGGTGGTGAGGGTAGGTAGCAACACATCTGCCATGCTGATCCTCAACACTGGTGCTCCCCAGGGGTGCGTGCTCAGTCCCCTCCTGTACTCCCTGTTCACCCACGACTGCATGGCCAGGCATGACTCCAACACCATCATTAAGTTTGCAGACGACACAACAGTGGTAGGCCTGATCACCGACAACGACGAGACAGCCTATATTGTGGACTATAGGAAAAGGAGGACCGAGCACGTCCCCATTCTCATCGACGGGGTTGTAGTGGAGCATGTTGAGAGCTTCAAGTTCCTTGGTGTCCACATCAACAACAAACTAGAATGGTCCAAACACACCAAGACAGTTGTGAAGAGTGCACGACAAAGCCTATTCCCCCTTCAGGAAACTAGAAAGATTTGTCATGGATCGTCAGATCCTCTAAAGGTTCTACAGCTGCAACATCGAGAGTATCCTGACTGGTTACATCACTGCCTGGAACGGCAATTGCTCGGCCTCTGACCGCAAGGCACTACAGAGGGTATTGCGTACGGCCCAGTACATCACTGGTGCTTAGCTGCCTGCCATCCAGGACCTCTACACCAGGCGGTGTCAGAGGAAGGCCCTAAAAATTGTCAAAGACCCCAGCCACCCCAGTCATAGACTGTTCTCTCTACTACCGCATGGCAAGTGGAACCGGAGTGCCAAGTCTAGGACAAAAAGGCTCCTCAACAGTTTTACCCACAAGCAATAAGACTCCCGAACAGGTAATCAAATGGCCACCCGGACTATTTGCATTGTGTGCCCCCCGCAACCCCTCTTTTTGCCGCTGCTGCTACTCTCTGTTTATCATATATGAATAGTCACTTTAACTATACATTCATGTACATACTACCTCAATTGGGCCGACCAACCAGTGCTCCCGCACATTGGCTAACCGGGCTATCTGCATTGTGTCCCACCCACCACTCGCCAACCCCTCTTTTACACTACTGCTACTCTCTGTTCATCATATATGCATAGTCACTTTAACCATATCTACATGTACATACTACCTCAATCAGCTTGACTAACCGGTGTCTGTATGTAGCCTCGCTACTTTTATAGCCTTTTATAGCCTGTCTTTTACTGTTGTTTTTATTTCTTTACTTACCTATTGTTCACCTAATACCTTTTTTGCACTATTGGTTAGAGCCTGTAATTAAGCATTTCACTGTAAGTATTGTTGTATTCAGCGCACGTGACAAATAAACTTTGATTTTAAATATTTAGGAAGAGGTCATAATTTCATGGAGTCTGTAAAGGAAGAAACCACATGGAAAAAGTGGTAAGCAAGTTAGGTCCAAAAAAATGCTTTTCACAAAGTCAAATTCATTTATTGTGTTAGAGGATTCATGATTCTTGTATCTAAACCAAAGTAGATAATTTAAAGATCTTTCTATATATCAGTTGGGGTTCTATATGCTTCAGTATGAGATCCTAAACCTAGCATGAAATTGTATCCTTGAAGCTGTGCGGGCTAATATAGTAAAAAATATTGCCTTTTGGTAAGTGTTTTATTCCCAGGCGTAATGCAAGGGATTATAGCTGGGATATAAGTTAACAAATGGGCCTATGTTAAAAGTGCAAAAAAATGTACTAAGTGTTTGTGCGAAGTAAAGATACCATAATAGATAATGACTGAAGTAAAAGTGAAAGTCACCCAGTAAAATACTACTCGAGTGAAAGTTTAAAAGTACTTGGTTTTACATATGCTTAAGTATGAAAAGTAAATGTAATTGGTAAAATATACTTAAGGACCAAAAATAAAAGTATAAATAATTTCAAGTTCCTTATATTAAGCAAATCAGACAGCACCATTTTCTTTTTCTTCTTTTTTTACAGAGAGGAAGGGGCACACTCCAGAAGACATCATTTACAAATGAAGCATTCGTGTTCAGTGACTCCGCCAGATCAGAGGCAGTAGGGATGATAAGGGATGTTCACTTGATAAGTGTGTGAATTGGACCATTTTCCTGTCCTGCTAAGCATTCAAAATGTAATTAGTACTTTTTGGGTGTCAGGGAAAATGTATGGAGTAAAAAGTGCATTATTTTCTAGTAAGCCACATCAATTGCTGACAGGTGTATAAAATCGAGCACACAGCCATGCAATCTCCATAGACAAACATTGGCAGTAGAATGGCCTTACTCTCTTTGACGTTCAACGTGGCACCATCATAGGATACCACCTTTCCAACAAGTCAGTTCATCAAATTCCTGCCCTGCTAGAGTTTCCCCGGTCAACTGTAAGCACTGTTATTGATGAAGTGGAAACGTCTAGGAACAACAACGGCTCAGCTGTGAAGTGGTAGGCCACATAAGCTCACAGAATGGGACTGCCGAGTGCTGGAGCTCGCAGCGTGGGAAAAAATGGTCTGTCCTTGGTTGCAACACTCACTACCGAGTTCCAAACTGCCTCTGGACGCAACGTCAGCACAATAATTGTTCGTCAGGAGCTTCGTGAAATGGGTTTCCGTGGCCGAGCAGCCGCACACAAACCTAAGATTACCATGTGCAATGCCAACCGTCGGCTGGAATGGTGTAAAGCTATCCGCCATTGGACCCTGGAGCAGTGGAAACGTGTTCTCTGAAGTGATGAATCACGCTTCACCATCTGGCCGAATCTGGGTTTGGCGGATGCCAGAAGAATACTACCTGCCCCAATGCATAGTGCCAACTGTAAAGTTTGGTGGAGGAGGAATAATGGTATGGGGCTGTTTTTCATTGTTTGGGCAAGGCCACTTAGTTCCAGTGAAGGGAAATCCTAACGCTACGGCATACAACGAGATTCTAGACGATTCTGTGCTTCCAACTTTGTGGCAACAGTTTGGGGAAGGCCCTTTCCTGTTTCAGTATGACAATACCCCTGTGTACAAAGCGAGGTCCGTACAGAAATGGTTTGTCGAGATCGGTGTGGAAGAACTTGACTGGCCTGCACAGAGCCCTGACCTCAACCCCATTGAACACCTTTGGAATGAATTGGAACGCCGACTGCGAGCCAGGCCTAATCGCCCAATATCAGTATCACCTCACTAATGCTCTCACTACAGGTCATGTAGTGTATGTTTTCAAAACTGTCATTTTTGTATTAATTCTGATTATTTCCTGGGATTCTCAACATCCTGAAATAATTTCCTTTACAGAGTGATGCTGAATGTACTCTCCCCTACAATGAAAGACTGTGGGAACATCAAGGGCGTTAATAAAACCTGGAGGAGGATTTTTAGTGTGACTCCAGGATGAGGCCTAGCTATTCTTCTCACACACTTGGTATTGGCTGCTAACCCGATGATAACGTCAGTCTGGTTGAGTCAAACCAAAGAGCTTTCCAGAATGTTGGCAATCTGAGAGAGAAGATGTCTGCTTTATAACTTATCTTTGGAAGACCGAGCTGGGTCAAAACGTGTTGCACTATGCATCCACTGACATGTTCAAACCGTTACTGGTCTGCTGCACTTTTTCAAACTGTGAGAGTACATGTCCTTGTACTGTGCATACTACGGTTACCTACAAGTATTTTTTCAATGACATAAAATGCTTTACAATTCAATCAATCAACCAAAAGAGGGAGCAACAGTCACAAGAAAAACGGTAGAGGAGAGAACCCTTGGGAGGAACCATACACCCTGCTGACTATGTGAGTGTTTCTGTATCGCCCTATCCCTTACCTCCACATGTCTTCCCGTCATATGTAGCACAGACCCAGTCATGGCATTCACAGCGTGGTCCATAGTAGTTCCCTGGCTCTGCGACCTGGCATATGCAAGCCCCACAGTCACACTCTCCCCTACCACTGCAGATAAGGCCTTCAGGGGTCTTGCACCGCCGCTGGGATGACTCAGCAGACAGCGTACATACCTGCCTGGGAAAACAATAGGATTAACTTTTTATAATTCTATAGCCTATAGATCACATATTTGATGTATTAAGTATATTATTATCAACACAATCGCCATAACTGGCCATAACTGCAGCAACAGAGAGATGGCTTGGCTGGCCCTTTTAATTATGGCGTATGGGGCAGTCTGTAGAGCCGTCCATTGAGTGTGGAATGTGTTGCCGTTAAGGTTAGCGTTTAGGTTTGGGATAGGGTTAGAAACAGAAAAAATAAAAGTACAAAATTATTGCCTACAACTGGGATTGAACCTGGGAGACCATCCTTAATCCCATCCCCAATGCCCTATAGTGGGGCAGTTAAACTGATAAATCGTTCACTTTTAGACAAAAGCACCAAATTTGGAAAAGATGTAGATTCATGTACCCTGAAAATATTTAGATATGAAGCTGCCCCAGATTTGACCCCTGGTGTCTGTGGCGACCATCTTACAAAATGGCTGCTGTTCTTAGCACTATTTATCTGGACTTTTTCAAGACAAACGCACCAAATTTGCTTTGCGGTAGATTCATTTACCCCGAATAGATTTAGATATGGAGCCACCACAGATTTGGCCACTGGAGACCTTGGTAGTCATCTCACAAAATAGCCATAGATGGTAATGCAATTTTACATTTCATAAGGCCTATTTTGAGACAAACACCACACTTGGCACAGAGGTAGATTTAGGTACCCTAAACATTTTTAGATATAGAGCCACCACAGATTTGGCCCCTGAGTGCCATGAATGCCATCTTACTAAATGTCCCCAGGCTGTACAACTATTTTACAAACATTACATCTACAAAACATCATGGCATATAGTGTACTTCTTTGACTTTTAAAAGTCATAGCCTATACTTCTTGGCTTGAATCTTCTGAATACCAAAAAGGCTAAAAGGCCCAGTGCAGTCAAAAACTCAATTTCCCTATGTTATATATATACACAATACCAGTCAAAGGACACAACTACACATTCAAGGATTTTGTTTTTATTTTTTACTATTTTCTACATTATAGAATAATATTGAAGACATCAATACAATGAAATAACACATATGGAATCATGTAGCAATAAAAATGTGTATTTTATATTTGAGATTTTTTTAGCCACCCTTTGTACACTCTTTGCATTCTCCCAACCAGCTTCACCTGGAATGCTTTTCCAAAAGTATTAAAGGAGTTCCCACATATGCTGAGCTCTTGATGGGACAGACTTCCAGAAAGACAACCATCTCTGCAGCACTCCACCGATCAGGCCTTTATGGCAGAGTGGCCAGACGGAGGCAACTCCTCAGTAAAAGGCACATGACAGCCCTCTTGGGGTTTGCCAAAAGGCACCTAAATGACACTAACCATGAGAAACAAGATTCTCTGGTCTGATGAAAATAAGATTGAAGTCTTTGGCCTGAATGCCAAGCATCACATCTGGAGGAAACCTGGCACTATCCCTACAGTGAAGCATGGTGGTGGCAGCAGCATCATGCTCTGGGAATGTTTTTCTGCGACAGGGACTGGCAGACTAGTCAGGATCGAGGCAAAGATGAGTGGAGTGAAGTACAGAGGGATCCTTAATGAAAACCTGCTCCAGAGTGCTCAGGACCTCAGAGTGGGGCGAAGGTTCACCTTCCAACAGGACAACAACCCTAAGCACACAGCCAAGAGAATGCAGGAGTGGCTTTGGGACAAGTCTCTGAATGTCCTTGAGTGGCCCAGCCAAAGACGGACTTGAACCCGATCGAACATCTCTGGAGACCTGAAAATAGCTGTGCAGCAACGCTCCCCATTCAACCTGACAGACCTTGAGAGGATCTGCAGAGAAGAATGGGAAAAACTCCACAAATACAGGTGTGCCATGCTAGTAGCGTCATACCCAAGGAGACTCGAGGCCATAATCGCTGCCAAACGTTCTTCGACAAAGTACTGAGTAAAGGGTTTGAATACTTATGTAAATTAGATTTTTATTTTTTTAAATTTGTAATACATTTGCAAACATTTCTAAAAAACTGTTTTTGATTTGTCATTGTGGGGTATTGTGTGTAGATTGATGAGGGGGAAAAATGATTTAATCAACTGTAAAATAAGGCTGTAACCTTATAAAATGTGAAAAATGTCAAGGGGTCTGAATACTTTCCGAAGGCACTGTATGCACTGGGGTTGGGACAACTCAGCAAATAGAAAATAAGGGAGAAGGAGAGGTGGACTTCTCTACATACAGTGTGTCTATAATACATTTGTTGTATATATGTACTAGGGCTGTCTGTCAATTAGATTTCTCATCTTGGCCTTTATACGTATGTGTTATAGGTACAGTGCCTTCAGAAAGTATTCATACCTCTTGACTTATTCCACATTTTGTTGTGTTACAGCCTGAATTCAGAATTGATCTTTTCACAAACATCGACACACAATACCCCATAATGACAACGGAAAAACATGCTTTTAGACATTGTTGCTAATTTATTGAAAATGAAATACAAAAAGATCTAATTTACATACGTAAGTATTCACATCCCTGAGTCAATACTTTGTAGAAGCAAGTTTTGCAGCGATTAAAGCTGTGAGTCTTTCTGGGTAAGTCTCTAAGAACTTTCCACACCTGGATTGAGCAACATTATTATTTAAAAAAATCTTCAAGCTCTGTCAAACATGTTGTTGATCATTCCTAGACAACCATTTTCAGATCTTGCTTTAGATTTTCAACTAGATTTAAGTGAAAACTGTAACTCGGCCACTCAGGAAGATTCACTGTCTTTTTGGTAAGCCTTGTTGAAAACCGGATGCATGTTTTAGAATATTCCAAAGCATCTTCCCACGGCTATGTACCCATAACTTGATGCAGCCACCACGTTGCTTGAAAATATGGAGAGTGGTACTCAGTAATGTGTTGTATTAGATTTGCCCCAAACATTGCAAACAGGATGCATGTTTGGGAATAATTTGTATTCTGTACAGGCTTCCTTCTTTTCACTCTGTCAATTAGGTTAGTATTGTGTATTCAGTGTTGTTGATCCATCCTCAGTTTTCTCCTACCATTAAATTCTGTAACTTTTTTAGTCACCATTGGCCTCATGGTGAAATCCCTGAGCGGTTTCCTTCCTCTCCGGCAACTGAGTTAGGAAGCACGCCTGTATCTTTGCAGTGAAAGTGCAATTAATAACTTCACCAGGCTCATAGGGATATGTCTGCTTAAAAAAAAAAGACCCATCTACTAATAGGTTCCCTTCCTTCTTTGCGAGGCATTGGAAAACCTCCCTGGTCTTTATGGTTGAATCTGTGTTTGAAATCCACTGCTCTACTGAGGTACCTTACATATAATTGTATAGTTGGGGTACAGAAATGAGGTTGTCCTAAAAAAATGATATTAAACACTTATTTCACACAAAGTGAGTCCAGGCAACATATTATGTGTCTTGTTAAGTTCATTTTTACTCCTGATCTTATTTAGGCTTGCCATAACAAAGAGGTTCAATACTTATTGACTCAAAACATTTCAGCTTTTCATTTTTAATTAAAAATATAGAAAAACATTCCACTATGACATTATGGGGTGTTGTGTGCAGGCCAGTGCCAAAAAAATCTCAATTTAATCCATTTAAAATTCAGCATGTAACACAACAAAATCCGTAAAAAGTCAAAGGGTGTGAATTTTTTCTGAAGGCACTCTGCATTCTATATCTATGCTATACCTTTCCTCATCCCTTCTTTTAGCTTTTTCCATTTTCTTTTTGGGAATAGTAATGTGTGTTTCCTTTTGTAAACAGTGCTGGTCTCTGGTAACAATCCCCATCTCAAGAGTCAAGAATCCCTCTTCCCTCACTTTCTTCCCTCATTTTATTTCCTGTGAAAAAGTAATTTGTCTATAGGTGCAAGGTGACTGTGTGAAGTTTTACAACTTTAATTGTAACCGTACTCACTTTCCCTTTCTTTCTGACTGTTTCTCTCACTCTCTCTGTCTTCCTATCCTCTCCTCCTCTCTCTCCATGCCGCTTCCCCTCTCGTTTTTCCTCTCTTTCCCCCTCTCTCTCTCTCCCACCTTCTCCCTCTCTCTCTGACTGTAAATCTTTTGTGGCTCCTGAAAGTTCAGCTCTGCAAATGCTGTCGGAGTATCTCACAAATGAATGGATTCTCTCATTGTAATGTCATTTCTATTACTATACACGTCCTATTTTAAGCATGATGTGAACTAACCAATACCTATGAACTAACTAATACCTAGTGTACTCTAAAGGTGGGAATACCTCCTATGGCTGGTGAGCTACTGTGTGACAACAGCTAGCCAGTGCAATATAAGAAAATGGTAATTTGACAATAGCCATAATGTTTCTCTGCTTTATGTAATTCAACTGATAATGGCCGAGGTTAGAGCTGGGGTAGAAACCTACAGTTTACAGACACAGGTATGTCAATGTTCAATGTTCAGGAAAGAGAGACAGAGTCCCGAGTCATTTCAAATAGGTTAAAGGGAAAGGAAAATGGGGACACCTACTCAGTTGGTAGTCAGCTAAAATGTGTCTTTCGCATTTAACCCAGGTTGGAATGGAGAACGAGAACAAAGAAAATATCATACTGTACAGATACAGTATAGGATCTCAATTTGCGAAGCAGGAAATGCAAACTTGAAGTGTATTTAAGTTTTTCAAATGATTCTAAAGTTAGCAATTTCCACTTTGAAATTTCAGGCTTGATTTGCCCTGACAATTTTTTTTATCAACCCCTACAAAAATATCCATTAATTATAATCCACATAATAATTGACATTTCCTCTTAATGCAGAATTATTTTCCTGCTGTAGCAAACTGGCGGTACAGTCAATCCACTTGGACTGCAACTCCAGACGTGCGATCTTTCAAAGCTTTTGTTTTGCTGGCCCACTCACTCAGAGATTTCTCAGTGGGATATGTTTCTTTTGGTCTCGGTTTCTGACATTCTTTTCTATTCCTGCCCTCGCATGCTAAGGCCTTTCCTGTTCAGGAACAGCAGAAATATTCCTGCCACCCCAATTTGATAAAGGAACAGCTTATTACACTCTTTATGGACTAGCGCATGCATACCTTATCGAAAAGAAATGGCACATTAACAAACACAAACCAACAAGGGAGGGAAAAACTAAACCCTGCATTTGAGCTATGGGCTACAACAACATAGTGTTATTAATCCTTGACTTCACAGTAGCTGTCACATTTACAGTAATGGTACAGAAAGACTCTATATTTCCCAATTAACATGTGCTGTGGATTTTGGGGCCTACCACCCAGCCACATAACACAACAACAAACACCCTACACAGCCTCAACATTGGCCACATTCACACGCGCTCGCGCACACACACGTACACACAGCCCCCTGGTGCACCTATTTTGAGTAAATACCCTCCTTCTCTCCTCAGCTGAGTCAAGTTTACAGACTATGCTCTGCAATGTCATGTGGCAATACTTACTGCAGGCTCCCCTTCAAGGCAAAGGAAGATGTGGTTTCCCACATTCACATCAGACAACTATTTCACTGTCTATTTTTGTTAGGTTTTGTGTAGTATCATAAGAAATGCAGATGCATGATACAACACAACCCAAAACAAGCACTCATGACAGAATAAAAAAAAACAGAGCTCATTTTCAAGAGAATGGGGCCATATCCTGCAAATGCAGCTTGATCTCTGAATGTGGGGGGGAAAAAATGTCCTCAACATTCTGTACAGATACAGTTCACATGACATAGACATTCTTTTCCACGATTGATGTAACATTTGTACAATAACTTTTCAATCACATAAATGTCCTTTAAAAACACCTACCCAGTGCAGAGGTAGCAACTTTCTTATGTGTCAATAAAAAAAAAAAACTTGTACTCCATAATAGAGAAACTGACAGTACAAACTTAACCAACCACATTTACGTACACTACTGTAACGGCACCTTTTACTCTACTTCTAAACGTTCGCCCAGTCAGCAGATCTCACCTCTCTCTGCCCACCCCTCTCTCTCTCTCTTACCCAAACTAACTGAAAAAGAAAGCCATGGTGAAACTCCAAAACTCACCCCGGCGATTGTAACAAACTTTGCTCGACAGCCGTGAGCAGAATAAGAAGCAAGGGAACTAACATACAGTTCACCAAAGCCTCCGCACGCATGTTTAAATCCCACAGCAACCTGGAGTGAAGTCGCCTACAAGATTTTACCCCCTTTTTTCCCAAACAGAGGGAGAGCTAGAGGGAGCGAGGAGGAGAAGGAGTGAGGAAGAGAAGCAGAGAGAGGGAGAGAGAGCAACGGGCTGGACAGAACTGGTCAACCCTTCAGAGGCCAATAGCTGTCTCTCTCTCCATACAAGTGCCTTTCATTAGTTGTGACTCTCTCAGTCCTGGGCAGGAGTTGGAGAGGGGGAACCTGCCAAAAAAGAAAAGAAAAGTTCAGTCACAGTTATGTAATTAGAAACAGTCTTTCATACATATGATTTATCGTTGTTTTTTTCTCTCTTTCTCTCCTGAGTCCTGAGTTTCTTGATCAAAGACAAGTATTGAATCAAAAGTACCCTAATAGGTATACCTGACCATGGTCAAACGAATGGACAAATTTTGCAAAGCAGTATTCATTGAACATTTTAATATTTTATTAGCATTTTTCAAATCTGTAATTGAAAAAAAAATATTATAGGCCTATTTAGATGTTTTAATTTGTGATTATTGGAAGACCAACACCTGACAAATGACTGATTCCCACAATCCTGCAATTCATTCATTGTGGGGGCAATTTATTTGTACTGTTGCAATACATTTACCTAAATAACTGTCATGTATTGAATGTCCATGTCATGATTGCACAGACTGTTGTGTTTTTAAGGATTATGGACTTGTCTAAACCAATAATCAACACTGATTTAAACCACACACGCATTGCCAACCAACTGACGCTGCACGCTATTGCCAGGAAAATCCTTTTGTAAACCTTTCTTTAAACGTTAAATAATTTTGGTGGTATATTTTCACTATTTAGGATTTCCATTTGAGGCCTGTGGTCTGCCAGTGCCTGTTTCAGCTTGCCCCAGTAGCCTAACTACTGTTGCTGGGGGGGGGGATGAATTTGTGCAAACACTGCCTCGCCGCAGCTGTCTGCTGCTGATGTGATGAGAGGCATGAGCTGCAGGGTCGCAACATAGCCTATCACTCAAACTAGTCTCTGGCTGAATAACTTTTGTCATTTCATTGTTTTTTACCCAGCACGTAACCAGTACTATTTGTATTTGCTATGGATCCCCATTAGCTGTTCCTGCTCATTCACAGATTTCACAACACACTGTGTGCCCTCAGGCCCATATTCCACCACTACAATATATCTACAGTACAAAATCCATGTGTACGTGTGTGTATGCATGTGTCTGTGCCTATGTTTGTGTTGCTTCACAGTCCCTGCTGTTCCATAAGGTGTATTTTTATCAGTTTTTTACATATAATTTTACTGCTTGCATCAGTTACTTAAGGTGGAATAAAGTTCCATGTAGTCATGGCTCTATGTAGTACTAAGCGCCTCACATAGTATGTTCTGGACTGTGAAGAGACCTCTTGTGGCATGTCTTTGTTGGGTATACGTTGGTGTCCGAGCTGCGCGCCAGCAGTTCAAACAGACAGCTCGGTGCATTCAACATGTCAAAACCTCTCATAAATACAAGTAGTAATGAAGTCAATCTCTACTCCACTTTGAGCCAGAAGAGATTTACATGCATATTATTAATATTAGCTTTCTGTGTACATCCTAGGGCCAGCCATGCTGCCCTGTTCTGAGCCAATGACAATTTTTATGGAACCTGAACCCACGACTGAACAGTAGTCCAGGTGCAACAAAACTAGGGCCTGTAGCACCTGCCTTGTTGATAGTGTTGTTAAGAAGGTAGAGCAGCGCTTTATTATGGACAGACTGGACAAGCACTGTTCGAGACTTTCCTATCAACGGGACCTGAAGAACTGTAAAAGTTTCTCAGTGGCGTGGCTGAACAAGGACATGTATAATATATAGTACAGCTAACTGGTTTTTCTATGCATCGTCAAGACCGAACAGCAGCTTTGGGTAAGGTTAAGGGTGGAGGAGTGTGTCTCTTTGTTAACAACAGCTGGTGTGCAATCACTAATGTTAAGGAAGTGGCAAAGTTTTGAGTTAGAATACCTTATGATAAGCTGCAGACCACACTATTTCCCAAAAGAGTTTTCATCTATATTTTCGTAGCTATTTACCGCCACAAACCGATGCTGGCACTAAGACCGCACTTAACGAGCTGTATAGGGCCATAAGCAAACAAGAAAATGCATTTCCAGAGGTGGCACACTTAGTGGCTGGTGATTTTAATGCAGGGAAACTATAATCCGTCTTATAACGTTGTAATAGTATCTGTACGTGAACTGTATGTCCAATTACAAAAAATACCTCAGATCAGATTGAAAAATATCTTCGTTTTCCGACTGCATTCCACAAAGCTGTTTGTCATGTCCGTTTATCATGTCAGGCACACAGTCTGGTTTCATTTTTCTCTCTCCCGTCAGGTGGTCCACCTTCCCTGTGGCCGACATGGTTGCTGTATGGACAGTGGAGAGGACATGGACGTCTCGTTTGTCATGCCACTTTACTGCCAGCTGTTGACTGTTCTCCTTGAACTCCACCTCCCCTCTCTGCATCTTCCTGCATCCGAATGCCGGCATCCACTTCCTGTTCGACGTGACTGTGCCACAGGCCCCTGTGCTGTTGGAGAGCATATGCCGGAAGAGTGTGGGACTGCTGTAACAATTGTCCACATACACAGTGTGTCCCTTGCTGAGATGTGGTGGACCCTGTGTAAACTATAATGTCCTGGACAAATCCTGCCTTCATGTCGCACATGACAAAGAACTTGACCCCAAACCTGTGCATATTGCAGGGAATATACTGACGGAACCCCTGGCCTACCTTTCCATAACATCAAGGACTCATCAATGCATAGGTCCTTGTATGGCACAAAGACCCTACCAAATGCTGATGTCAGGCTGGTAAGAACATTTCTTATTTTGTATAACGGGTCATTTAGGACGGCAGTAGCATTGTTGACGAAATGCAGGCATCGCAGCAGAACTAGGAAGCAGTCTTGGGAAAAGAGGGTGGCAAAGAAGGGAGTTGCAAACATGGGATCTGTGCTCCAGTATTCTCTTAGGGAGTTCTTCTTTACTATCCCCATGAGGACTGTCACCAGAAAGGTATACATTTCACTAATTGTGGTTGTTACCCATTTGGCGAGTTTTCCCCTCACTCCTGGCTCTCTCTTCTCCTGTAGCTCCAAGGCATAGCGATTGGTCTCCTCTACTATGTTTCCCACCAGCTCCTCTGTCAGAAACAACTTGAAGCACTCTGCCTCAGATGGAAATGGCAAGGGGCGTTGCACTCCAGACTGGGACTCCTCAAAGCAATCAGCAGGGCCAGGAGGGGTGAAATTACTGGTGGCCTTCCAGCAACCACAGAACTCCTGTACTTCATCCACTGTCGGTCTGCCTCCATCACCACCAGCATCTTCAAAGGGATCTGGGACCTTCAGTGGACAAGGAGTCCTCAGATTCAGGGTTCTCAATGGCTACAAGGTTGGGGGACAGCTCCTCACTGTCAGAATCTGATTCCTGACTTTCATACTCAGACTCATTGTCAGAATTTAAAAAATCTCCAGAATTTACGCATTTGCGAGTTGTCTCCTTTTGAAAGACATTGCTAATGCTACAGCTTATCTCACTCGCTACATACATAAACAAACATAAACAACAACACTGAATAGCTCAGAGTGGGAGTGAGAGGTAATGTGATTGACTGCTGGCACAGGCCACTTGTATCAATAAATCACTATCAGAAAATGTTTTGTGTGGTAATTATTTATATATTTACTGTTTTATTCACGTTTTCAAGTTCTATTGACAAATCATGCATTCCGATTCTTGCATAGATTGTAATGGGCACATATTATGTGTGTAAAATACTTTTTGGAAAGTTGTACTTATTATGATGAGCTAAGATAATTCCAGCTATGTGTGGAGCCATGTTTGTTGACATACAATGCATTATGGGTGTCACCTAATCATCTGTCGGACCCAAGATGTTATAACAAAATGAGGTGAGTAAAATGTTTCTGAAAAAAAACAGTCTGGCCAGCTCAAATGCTGATTGTTGATTCATTCGAAACTGGCCGTTCTAAATAAGCGTTCTAACTAAGCGTCCTAATCACACCGGTTTAACACAGTGCAAACGACGTGGCCCGCTACCAAGGACTGAGGGCTCTCCTTCTCTGTGGCCGACGTGAGTAAGACATTTAAGCGTGTTAACCCTCACAAGGCTGCCGGCCTAGACGGCATCCCTAGCCGCTTCCTTGGAGTATGCGCAGGCCAGCTGGCTGGAGTGTCCACAGGCATATTCAATCTCTCTCTATCCCAGTCTGCCGGCCCCACTTGCTTCAAGATGTCCACCCTTGTTCCTGTAACCAAGAAAGCAAAGGTAACTGAACTAAATTACTATAGCCCCATGGCACTCACGTCTGTCATCATGAAGTGCTTTGAGAGGCTAGTTAAGGGTCATATCACCTCTACCTTAACTGACACCCTAGACCCACTTCAATTTGCTTACCGCCCAAATAGACCCACAGACAATGCAATCGCCATCACACTGCACACTGCCCTATCCCATCTGGACAAGAGGAATACCTATGTAAGAATGCTGTTCATTGACTATAGCTCAGCTTTCAACACCATAGTACCCTCCAAGCTCATCATTAGGCTCGTGGCCCAGGGTCTGAACCCTGCCCTGTGCAACTGGGTGCTGGATTTCGGGATAGGCCACCCCCAGGTGGTGAAGGTAGGAATCAACACCTCAACACCACAAGGGTGTGTGCTCAGCCCCTTCTGTACTCCCTGTTCACCAAAAACTGCATGGCCACACACGCCTCCAACTAAATCATCAGGTTTGCAGATAACACAACAGTAGTAATGATAAGACAGCCTACAGGGAGGAGGTGAGGGCCCTGGGAGAGTGGTGCCAGGAAAATAACCTCTCACTCCACGTCAACAAAACAAAGGAGATGATCGTGGACTTCAGGAAACAGCAGAGGGAGTATGCTTCTATCCACATCGACGGGACCACAGTATAGAAGGTGTAAAGTTTCCAGTTCCTCGGCGTACACATCACTGACGATCTGAAATGGTCCACCCACACAGACAGTGTGGTGAAGAAGGTGCAGCAGTGCCTCTTCAACCTCAGGAGGCTGAAGAAATTTGGTTTGGCCACAAAAACCCTCACAGATTTTTACAGATGCACAATGTTACAGGTGCACAATTGAGAGCATACTGTTGGGCTGTATCAATGCCAGGTACGGCACCTGCACTGCCCGCAACCGCAGAGGGTGGTGCAGTCTGCCCAATGCATCACCGGGGGCAAACTACCTGCCCTCCAGGACACCTACAGCACCTGATGTCACAGGAAGGCCAAAAAATATAATTGAGGACATCAACTACCTGAGCCACGGTCTGTTCAACCCGTTATCATCCAGAAGGCGAGGTCAGTACAGGTGCATCAAAGCTGGGATCGAGAGACTGAAAAACATCTTCTATCTCAAGGCCATCAGACTGTTAAATAGCCATCACTAGCCGGCTTCCACCCGGTTACGCAACCCCGCACCCTAGAGGCTGCTGCCCTATATACATAGACTTGGAATCATTGACCACTTTAATAATGGAACACTAGTCACTTTACTAATGTTTTAATAATGTTTACATACAACACTAAAACAAACTCTTGGCATTGCCCGTGTATTCCTTTATGGCATTCCTGCGCTCTTAAAGTATGTCACCAAGTTTCACTTATTCCAGAAATACCATGAAATGTTCAAAAGCCGGGAAGACCACAAATATTTTCATAGATTAGGGGTCTGTCGCAGACCGCGATGAAGATCTATCAGGACATAGCAGTAACACACATTCAATCCAAAAGGAGAGATGCTGAAAAGCATGGTAGCATACAGTACCTGCATCACCAGAAGAAGCTCCCAGCCATACTTCCACGGGATCTTCGGTGTCAGTGCATGGGAATGCATTTCCCAAACTTCTAATTCCCAACAAGATGTTCTATGCATTCTGCAAGCAGTGCAGTGAGTGTGGTTTAAACTATCGCTACCAAGTGTACAAAGATCGGCTACACAACTTCATTGAACCCTAGCACACCGAAATTGGTTCAGAAAAGAATCCCA
This sequence comes from Salvelinus fontinalis, assembly GCF_029448725.1. Classification (NCBI taxonomy): domain Eukaryota; kingdom Metazoa; phylum Chordata; class Actinopteri; order Salmoniformes; family Salmonidae; genus Salvelinus; species Salvelinus fontinalis. Next base: position 17,574,567 of record NC_074683.1, on the reverse strand, counting down.
GAACATTCTTCTGCTCGCAGAAAATGTTCTCATAACACAAAAACTGTCCAGTCGTGCTAATGATTATAGAATGTTTGTATAAAACATTCACCTGATGTTGGAAGAATGTTGCTAGAATACATTTAATCTGTTCTTTAAAGGTTCCCAGAATGTTTCATTAGGTTGTGGGAACAATATGCACCCCAAAATAAATGTTCCCAAAACACAAAAAACTGTCCAGTTTTGCGGATGATTCTACAATGTTTCTTTTAGGGTGCAAAAAAACTTTCACCTGATGTTACAAGAACTTTCCCAAAGCACACTGTTTGTTCTTTAAATTTTCCTAAAACATTTTTTTAGGAAACATTGTGAGAATATGACAAGAGATAGGTTCCCAAAACACTAAAACTGTCCAGTAGTGCTGACAAAACATTCCTTTGATGTTGCAAAGATGTTGACAGAACAGCCTTTCTGAGTTCTTTAAAGATTCCTAGAACATTTAAATAGGCTGTGGGAACATAGTGGGTAAATGACAAGGGATAGGTTCCCAAAACACGAAATACGCTCAGTTGTGATGACATTCATACAGTGTTTAAGCTAGGTTGCACAGGACATTCCCATAATGTAATAATGTTGACAGAAGTCCTAGTCGAAGTTCTTTAAAGTTTCCCAGAACATTACATTTAGGTATGGGAGTTGTCTGGGATGTTGCAAGAATATTATTGTGATATTCACATAGGTTGCACAGAACATTCCCACAATGTTGCACAATGTTCAACAGTTTCCAAATAAGTCAGTTTGTATGACATTCATAGCATGTTTGTTTTAGATTTAACATAATGTTAAATTTATGTTTACGCAATATACATACATTTTACCTTGTCTTGGAGGTCCTCAGAACATTTTAAGAACATTTAAAAATGTAATATTTTAGTTTGACCTAATAGTATCACAACATTCTCAACATGCAAATATGTGGCTCCTTAAGGTAGATTGGAATACATACCCATTATGTTTCTCTCCAGATTTAATGGAAATTCCCATTTGAGGAATGTATTGTTGGCCCACTACAAGGTAGGCACACCACATTTTAATTTAATTCATGACATATGAACAGTATTTAATCATACAAAGAAATCTATACTATTTTTACACTTCAGATATTGGCAATCTGCACATGTGGGGTTGGAACCTGCAATGTTTGGATTCCCAAGCCAGGTCCTTTATCCTCTGCACCACCAAGACAGCTCTCGGAAAGCTTCGTGATCAATTAGGAATTCCATGCTTCCTTTTTTAGCCTGCTTAGACATAACTAACCCAGGGAAATGCTGGTAGCTGGGTTATTTTAGGTGTGGCAGGTAGCCTAGTGGTTAGAGCCTTAGACTAGTAACCAGAAGGTTGCAAGATCGAATCCCTGAGCTGACAAGGTAAAAATCGGTCGTTCTGCCCCTGAACAAGGCAGTTAACCCACTGTTCCTAGGCCATCATTGAAAATAAGAATTTGTTCTTACCTGACTTTGTTCTTAAATTAAATTCACAATCCCTTCACTCATTCTGTAAAAAACAAAACACTGTGGGGGCCCTCCTGAGGGGCGCAGTGTTCTAAGGCACAGCATCGTCACTACAGATCCTGGTTTGGTCGTGACCGGGAGACGGTCATGAGGTGGAACACAATTGGCTGAGTGGGGTAAGGGGAGGGCTTGTCCTTGTCCCATTGCGCTCTAGTGACTCCTATGGTAGGCTGTGTGTAATGCATGCTGACATGGTCGCCAGGTGTACAGTGTTTCCTCCAACACATTGGTGCTTCTGGGTTAAGAAAGAATTGTTTCGGTGGACGCATGGCTCTTGACCTTCGCCTCTCCCGAGTCTGTACGGTAGTTACACTGATAGGACAAGACTATAACTACCAATTGGATATCAGGAAAAAGGGGTCAAAAAAATCTAAAAAATAAAACATTGTGGAAAAATGTACTGTTCATCTGTTATTTTTATATAATTCCTTCTTTGAGATACTTGATAGGGTCGCTCCCTCCTGTGTTATTTTTTTTCTCCTTCAGTACTCATAGGCATCGATACCTTGTTAATATGGGCCGAGAAGTACAGTACACAGCATATAAAGAGGATGGGTGAAATGATGGTGAATCAGCCAGTTACCAGTATTTCCCGGGGTTAGTTATGTCTAAGAAGGCAGAGGATAATAGACCTGGCTTGGGAACTAAACGTTGCAGGTTCAAACCTGACGTGCAGACTGTCAACATATAAAGTGTAAAAAATTGTGTATGACTAAATGCTATTCAAATATTACCTTGTACCGGGCCTACAATACAGTCCTCAAATGCAAATTCCCATTAAATCTAGAGAAACATAATGGGGATGTATTCCAATCTGCTTTATTAAGGAACTATGAATTTGCTTGCGGATAATTTTTGGATAATATTAGGTCAAACTTAAATATAACATTTTCTAAATGTTC